>NW_026600248.1:0-187500 GCF_029448725.1 Salvelinus fontinalis
ATTAAATACTGATGAGTAACCTTTATTTTATTGTTTTACGATGACAAGAAGTCAGGATATATTTAATATATTCATTATGTGTTGTTGCGTATGACGTCAGAAGAAATGTTATAATATATTCCAAGAGTAAACATGGTTTCTTTCCTTTATATAGACCTAGTTTAGAGATCAAACCTAAATACATTTTAAAAAGTAGTTTATTTTTTCTTCTAAAAAAAAAACATGTCCAATTAGTTTGAACATTTAAATTTGTGATGTAATTTAGTGTATTATGTTAACATGTGTAATGTACAATTTGTTGTTTTTAGTGTTGGGTGTTTAGTGGGAGGACAGAGATATCAGTCTGTTTAGTGTGGAGGTCTATGGAGCCATTCAGAATGAACAGAGCTGAGTGAAACTGACCCACCCTCACACACCCCACACCTCCCTCCCTCCCTCACACCCCCCCTCTCTCACACCCTCTCTCTCACCCCCTCCCTCTCTCACCCCCCTTCCTCACCCCCCCCCTCCCTCACATCCCCCCTCTCTCACACCCCACCCCCCCACACCTCCCTCTCTCACACCCCCACTCCTCACCCCCCCAACACCTCCCTCCCTCCCTCCCTCACACCCTCCCTCTTCACCCCCCCCCCCCTCTCACCCCCCCCCTCCTCACCGCCCCCCCCCCCCTCCTGTAGGTTTGAACAGCTGGCGTCTCCATCTCCAACAGTACAACAACGTGCCTCGTTAAAGACGTCATTAATAAAACCACTGTAAAACGTTTCTCAGCCTTATTGCCAAACCGTCCCTGTTTAGACCTGAGACGGATTTCTAGTTGTTTTTCCAGCTTGTTGTAGTTATAGTGGTTAAATAAAGACTTTTCAATAATACAACATGGTGGTGTCTTCTTTACAGTTAATCTGGTCCTAGTCTAGATAATATGGTGTCTTCTTTACAGTTAATCTGGTCCTAGTCTAGATAATATGGTGTCTTCTTTACAGTTAATCTGGTCCTAGTCTAGATAATATGGTGTCTTCTTTACAGTTAATCTGGTCCTAGTCTAGATAATATGGTGTCTTCTTTACAGTTAATCTGGTCCTAGTCTAGATAATATGGTGTCTTCTTTACAGTTAATCTGGTCCTAGTCTAGATAATATGGTGTCTTCTTTACAGTTAATCTGGTCCTAGTCTAGATAATATGGTGTCTTCTTTACAGTTAATCTGGTCCTAGTCTAGATTATATGGTGTCTTCTTTACAGTTAATCTGGTCCTAGTCTAGATAATATGGTGTCTTCTTTACAGTTAATCTGGTCGTAGTCTAGATAATATGGTGTCTTCTTTACAGTTAATCTGGACCTAGTCTAGATAACATGGTGTCTTCTTTACAGTTAATCTAGTCCACTGAGTCCTAGATCTAATAATGTTGTCGGCCAGTGACGGTTCTTCTCGACACATTGGTGCCTGGCTTCCAGTTAGCGTCCTGGTCTAGAACAGTATTGGTTGGTCTGTCTTCAGTACCATGGCTTACTTTAGTCTCTGAGCCTACAGTTGTACATAGACAAGATAGTATTACTAGGATTGGTACCAGTTAGAAAACTGGAGACTACATACAGTATAAAAAGGTCTGGTCCTCAGTTTTAATACTCACTACTACATCCTGTATTAAAAGGCTGGTCCTCAGTTTTAATACTCACCACTACATCCTGTATTAAAAGGCTGGTCCTCAGTTTTAATACTCACCACTACATCCTGTATTAAAAGGCTGGTCCTCAGTTTTAATACTCACTACTACATCCTGTATTAAAAGGCTGGTCCTCAGTTTTAATACTCACCACTACATCCTGTATTAAAAGGCTGGTCCTCAGTTTTAATACTCACTACTACATCCTGTATTAAAAGGCTGGTCCTCAGTTTTAATACTCACCACTACATCCTGTATTAAAAGGCTGGTCCTCAGTTTTAATACTCACTACTACATCCTGTATTAAAAGGCTGGTCCTCAGTTTTAATACTCACCACTACATCCTGTATTAAAAGGCTGGTCCTCAGTTTTAATACTCACTACTACATCCTGTATTAAAAGGCTGGTCCTCTGTTAATACTCACTACTACTTCCTGTATTAAAAGGCTGGTCCTCAGTTTTAATACTCACCACTACATCCTGTATTAAAAGGTTGGTCCTCATTGTTAATACTCACCACTACATCCTGTATTAAAAGGCTGGTCCTCAGTATTAATACTCACTACTACATCCTGTATTAAAAGGCTGGTCCTCAGTTTTAATACTCACTACTACATCCTGTATTAAAAGACTGGTCCTCAGTTTTAATACTCACCACTACATCCTGTATTAAAAGGCTGGTCCTCAGTTTTAATACTCACCACTACATCCTGTATTAAAAGGCTGGTCCTCAGTTTTAATACTCACCACTACATCCTGTATTAAAAGGCTGGTCCTCAGTTTTAATACTCACCACTACATCCTGTATTAAAAGGCTGGTCCTCAGTTTTAATACTCACTACTACATCCTGTATTAAAAGGCTGGTCCTCTGTTAATACTCACTACTACTTCCTGTATTAAAAGGCTGGTCCTCAGTTTTAATACTCACTACTACATCCTGTATTAAAAGGCTGGTCCTCAGTTTTAATACTCGCTACTACATCCTGTATTAAAATGCTGGTCATCAGTTTTAATACTCACCACTACATCCTGTATTAAAAGGCTGGTCCTCAGTTTTAATACTCACCACTACATCCTGTATTAAAAAAGGCTGGTCCTCAGTTTTAATACTCACCACTACATCCTGTATTAAAAGGCTGGTCCTCAGTTTTAATACTCACTACTACATCCTGTATTAAAAGGCTGGTCCTCAGTTTTAATACTCACCACTACATCCTGTATTAAAAGGCTGGTCCTCAGTGTTAATACTCACCACTACATCCTGTATTAAAAGGCTGGTCCTCAGTTTTAATACTCACCACTACATCCTGTATTAAAAGGCTGGTCCTCAGTGTTAATACTCACTACTACATCCTGTATTAAAAGGCTGGTCCTCAGTTTTAATACTCACCACTACATCCTGTATTAAAAGGCTGGTCCTCAGTTTTAATACTAACTACTACATCCTGTATTAAAAGACTGGTCCTCAGTTTTAATACTCACCACTACATCCTGTATTAAAAGGCTGGTCCTCAGTTTTAATACTCACCACTACATCCTGTATTAAAAGGCTGGTCCTCAGTTTTAATACTCACCACTACATCCTGTATTAAAAGGCTGGTCCTCAGTTTTAATACTCACCACTACATCCTGTATTAAAAGGCTGGTCCTCAGTTTTAATACTCACTACTACATCCTGTATTAAAAGGCTGGTCCTCTGTTAATACTCACTACTACTTCCTGTATTAAAAGGCTGGTCCTCATTGTTAATGCTCACCACTACATCCTGTATTAAAAGGCTGGTCCTCAGTTTTAATACTCACCACTACATCCTGTATTAAAAGGCTGGTCCTCAGTTTTAATACTCACCACTACATCCTGTATTAAAAGGCTGGTCCTCAGTTTTAATACTCACCACTACATCCTGTATTAAAAGGCTGGTCCTCAGTTTTAATACTCACCACTACATCCTGTATTTTAAGGCTGGTCCTCATTTTTAATACTCACCACTACATCCTGTATTAAAAGGCTGGTCCTCAGTTTTAATACTCACTACTACATCCTGTATTAAAAGGCTGGTCCTCTGTTAATACTCACTACTACTTCCTGTATTAAAAGGCTGGTCCTCAGTTTTAATACTCACTACTACATCCTGTATTAAAAGGCTGGTCCTCAGTTTTAATACTCGCTACTACATCCTGTATTAAAATGCTGGTCATCAGTTTTAATACTCACCACTACATCCTGTATTAAAAGGCTGGTCCTCAGTTTTAATACTCACCACTACATCCTGTATTAAAAGGCTGGTCCTCAGTTTTAGTACTCACCACTACATCCTGTATTAAAAGGCTGGTCCTCAGTGTTAATACTCACTACTACATCCTGTATTAAAAGGCTGGTCCTCAGTTTTAATACTCACCACTACATCCTGTATTAAAAGGCTGGTCCTCAGTTTTAATACTCACCACTACATCCTGTATTAAAAGGTTGGTCCTCATTGTTAATACTCACCACTACATCCTGTATTAAAAGGCTGGTCCTCAGTATTAATACTCACTACTACATCCTGTATTAAAAGGCTGGTCCTCAGTTTTAATACTCACTACTACATCCTGTATTAAAAGACTGGTCCTCAGTTTTAATACTCACCACTAAATCCTGTATTAAAAGGTTGGTCCTCAGTGTTAATACGCACTACTACATCCTGTATTAAAAGGTTGGCTGGTCCTCAGTTTTAATACTCACCACTACATCCTGTATTAAAAGGCTGGTCCTCAGTTTTAATACTCATCACTACATCCTGTATTAAAAGGCTGGTCCTCAGTTTTAATACTCACCACTACATCCTGTATTAAAAGGCTGGTCCTCAGTTTTAATACTCACTACTACATCCTGTATTAAAAGGCTGGTCCTCAGTTTTAATACTCACCACTACATCCTGTATTAAAAGGCTGGTCCTCAGTTTTAATACTCACCACTACATCCTGTATTAAAAGGCTGGTCCTCAGTTTTAATACTCACTACTACATCCTGTATTAAAAGGCTGGTCCTCAGTTTTAATACTCACCACTACATCCTGTATTAAAAGGCTGGTCCTCAGTTTTAATACTCACCACTACATCCTGTATTAAAAGGCTGGTCCTCAGTTTTAATACTCACTACTACATCCTGTATTAAAAGGCTGGTCCTCAGTTTTAATACTCACCACTACATCCTGTATTAAAAGGCTGGTCCTCAGTTTTAATACTCACCACTACATCCTGTATTAAAAGGTTGGTCCTCAGTTTTAATACTCACCACTACATCGTGTATTAAAAGGCTGGTCCTCAGTTTTAATACGCACCACTACATCCTGTATTAAAAGGCTGGTCCTCAGTTTTAATACTCATCACTACATCCTGTATTAAAAGGCTGGTCCTCAGTTTTAATACTCACCACTACATCCTGTATTAAAAGGCTGGTCCTCAGTTTTAATACTCACTACTACATCCTGTATTAAAAGGCTGGTCCTCAGTTTTAATACTCACCACTACATCCTGTATTAAAAGGCTGGTCCTCAGTTTTAATACTCACCACTACATCCTGTATTAAAAGGCTGGTCCTCAGTTTTAATACTCACTACTACATCCTGTATTAAAAGGCTGGTCCTCAGTTTTAATACTCACCACTACATCCTGTATTAAAAGGCTGGTCCTCAGTTTTAATACTCACCACTACATCCTGTATTAAAAGGTTGGTCCTCAGTTTTAATACTCACCACTACATCGTGTATTAAAAGGCTGGTCCTCAGTTTTAATACGCACCACTACATCCTGTATTAAAAGGCTGGTCCTCGGTTTTAATACTCACTACTACATCCTGTATTAAAAGGCTGGTCCTCAGTTTTAATACTCGCTACTACATCCTGTATTAAAAGGCTGGTCCTCAGTTTTAATACTCACCACTGCATCCTGTATTAAAAGTCTGGTCCTCAGTTTTAATACTCACCACTACATCCTGTATTAAAAGGCTGGTCCTCAGTTTTAATACTCACTACTACATCCTGTATTAAAATGCTGGTCCTCAGTTTTAATACTCACCACTACATCCTGTATTAAAAGGCTGGTCCTCAGTTTTAATACTCACCACCACATCCTGTAATTAAAAGGCTGGTCCTCAGTTTTAATACTCACTACTACATCCTGTATTAAAAGGCTGGTCCTCAGTTTTAATACTCACCACTACATCCTGTATTAAAAGGCTGGTCCTCAGTTTTAATACTCACCACTACATCCTGTATTAAAAGGCTGGTCCTCAGTTTTAATACTCACCACTACATCCTGTATTAAAAGGCTGGGCCTCAGTTTTAATACTCACTACTACATCCTGTATTAAAAGGCTGGTCCTCAGTTGTAATACTCACTACTACATCCTGTATTAAAAGGCTGGTTCTCAGTTTTAATACTCACTACTACATCCTGTATTAAAAGGCTGGTCCTCAGTTTTAATACTCACTACTACATCCTGTATTAAAAGGCTGGTCCTCAGTTTTAATACTCACCACTACATCCTGTATTAAAAGGCTGGTCCTATGTTTTAATACTCACCACTACATCCTGTATTAAAAGGCTGGTCCTCAGTTTAAATACTCACTACTACATCCTGCATTAAAAGGCTGGTCCTCAGTTTTAAAACTCACTACTACATCCTGTATTAAAAGGCTGGTCCTCAGTTGTAATACTCACCACTACATCCTGTATTAAAAGGCTGGTCCTCAGTTTTAATACTCACTACTACATCCTGTATTAAAAGGCTGGTCCTCAGTTTTAATACTCACCACTACATCCTGTATTAAAAGGCTGGTCCTCAGTTTTAATACTCACCACTACATCCTGTATTAAAAGGCTGGTCCTCAGTTTAAATACTCACTACTACATCCTGTATTAAAAGGCTGGTCCTCAGTTTTAATACTTACTACTACATCCTGTATTAAAAGGCTGGTCCTCAGTTTTAATACTCACCACTACATCCTGTATTAAAAGGCTGGTCCTCAGTTTTAATACTCACCACTACATCCTGTATTAAAAGGCTGGTCCTCAGTTTTAATACTCACCACTACATCGTGTATTAAAAGGCTGGTCCTCAGTTTTAATACTCACTACTACATCCTGTATTAAAAGGCTGGTCCTCAGTTTTAATACTCACTACTACATCCTGTATTAAAAGGCTGGTCCTCAGTTTTAATACTCACTACTACATCCTGTATTAAAAGGCTGGTCCTCAGTTGTTATACTCACCACTACATCCTGTATTAAAAGGTTGGCTGGTCCTCAGTTTTAATACTCAAAACTACATCCTGTATTAAAAGGCTGGTCCTCAGTTTTAATACTCACCACTACATCCTGTATTAAAAGGCTGGTCCTCAGTTTTAATACTCACTACTACATCCTGTATTAAAAGGCTGGTCCTCAGTTTTAATACTCACTACTACATCCTGTATTAAAAGGCTGGTCCTCGGTTTTAATACTCACTACTACATCCTGTATTAAAAGGCTGGTCCTCAGTTTTAATACTCACCACTATATCCTGTATTAAAAGGCTGGTCCTCAGTTTTAATACTCACTACTACATCCTGTATTAAAAGGCTGGTCCTCAGTTTTAATACTCACTACTACATCCTGTATTAAAAGGCTGGTCCTCAGTTTTAATACTCACCACTATATCCTGTATTAAAAGGCTAGTCCTCAGTTTTAATACTCACCACTACATCCTGTATTAAAAGGCTGGTCCTCAGTTTTAATACTCACCACTACATCCTGTATTAAAAGGCTGGTCCTCAGTTGTAATACTCACCACTACATCCTGTATTAAAAGGTTGGCTGGTCCTCAGTTTTAATACTCAAAACTACATCCTGTATTAAAAGGCTGGTCCTCAGTTTTAATACTCACCACTACATCCTGTATTAAAAGGCTGGTCCTCAGTTTTAATAGTCACCACTACATCCTGTATTAAAAGGCTGGTCCTCAGTATTAATACTCACTACTACATCCTGTATTAAAAGGCTGGTCCTCAGTTGTAATACTCACCACTACATCCTGTATTAAAAGGCTGGTCCTCAGTGTTAATACTCACTACTATATCCTGTTTTAAAAGGCTGGTCCTCTGTTTTAATACTCACCACTACATCCTGTATTAAAAGGCTGGTCCTCAGTTTTAATACGCACCACTACATCCTGTATTAAAAGGTTGGCTGGTCCTCAGTTTTAATACTCACCACGACATCCTGTATTAAAAGGCTGGTCCTCAGTTTTAATACTCACCACTACATCCTGTATTAAAAGGCTGGTCCTCAGTTTTAATACTCACCACTGCATCCTGTATTAAAAGTCTGGTCCTCAGTTTTAATACTCACCACTACATCCTGTATTAAAAGGCTGGTCCTCAGTTTAAATACTCACTACTACATCCTGTATTAAAAGGCTGGTCCTCAGTTTTAATACTCACTACTACATCCTGTATTAAAAGGCTGGTCCTCAGTGTTAATACTCACTACTACATCCTGTATTAAAAGGCTGGTCCTCAGTTTTAATACTCACCACTACATCCTGTATTAAAAGGCTGGTCCTCAGTTTTAATACTCACCACCACATCCTGTAATTAAAAGGCTGGTCCTCAGTTTTAATACTCACTACTACATCCTGTATTAAAAGGCTGGTCCTCAGTTTTAATACTCACCACTACATCCTGTATTAAAAGGCTGGTCCTCAGTTTTAATACTCACCACTACATCCTGTATTAAAAGGCTGGTCCTCAGTTTTAATACTCACCACTACATCCTGTATTAAAAGGCTGGGCCTCAGTTTTAATACTCACTACTACATCCTGTATTAAAAGGCTGGTCCTCAGTTGTAATACTCACTACTACATCCTGTATTAAAAGGCTGGTTCTCAGTTTTAATACTCACTACTACATCCTGTATTAAAAGGCTGGTCCTCAGTTTTAATACTCACTACTACATCCTGTATTAAAAGGCTGGTCCTCAGTTTTAATACTCACCACTACATCCTGTATTAAAAGGCTGGTCCTCAGTTTTAATACTCACCACTACATCCTGTATTAAAAGGCTGGTCCTCAGTTTAAATACTCACTACTACATCCTGCATTAAAAGGCTGGTCCTCAGTTTTAAAACTCACTACTACATCCTGTATTAAAAGGCTGGTCCTCAGTTTTAATACTCACCACTACATCCTGTATTAAAAGGCTGGTCCTCAGTTTTAATACTCACTACTACATCCTGTATTAAAAGGCTGGTCCTCAGTTTTAATACTCACTACTACATCCTGTATTAAAAGGCTGGTCCTCAGTTTTAATACGCACCACTACATCCTGTATTAAAAGGTTGGCTGGTCCTCAGTTTTAATACTCACCACGACATCCTGTATTAAAAGGCTGGTCCTCAGTTTTAATACTCACCACTACATCCTGTATTAAAAGGCTGGTCCTCAGGTTTAATACTCACCACTACATCCTGTATTAAAAGGCTGGTCCTCAGTTTTAATACTCACCACTACATCCTGTATTAAAAGGCTGGTCCTCAGTTTAAATACTCACTACTACATCCTGTATTAAAAGGCTGGTCCTCAGTTTTAATACTTACTACTACATCCTGTATTAAAAGGCTGGTCCTCAGTTTTAATACTCACCACTACATCCTGTATTAAAAGGCTGGTCCTCAGTTTTAATACTCACCACTACATCCTGTATTAAAAGGCTGGTCCTCAGTTTTAATACTCACCACTACATCGTGTATTAAAAGGCTGGTCCTCAGTTTTAATACTCACTACTACATCCTGTATTAAAAGGCTGGTCCTCAGTTTTAATACTCACTACTACATCCTGTATTAAAAGGCTGGTCCTCAGTTTTAATACTCACTACTACATCCTGTATTAAAAGGCTGGTCCTCAGTTTTAATACTCACCACTATATCCTGTATTAAAAGGCTGGTCCTCAGTTTTAATACTCACTACTACATCCTGTATTAAAAGGCTGGTCCTCAGTTTTAATACTCACTACTACATCCTGTATTAAAAGGCTGGTCCTCAGTTTTAATACTCACCACTATATCCTGTATTAAAAGGCTAGTCCTCAGTTTTAATACTCACCACTACATCCTGTATTAAAAGGCTGGTCCTCAGTTTTAATACTCACCACTACATCCTGTATTAAAAGGCTGGTCCTCAGTTGTAATACTCACCACTACATCCTGTATTAAAAGGTTGGCTGGTCCTCAGTTTTAATACTCAAAACTACATCCTGTATTAAAAGGCTGGTCCTCAGTTTTAATACTCACCACTACATCCTGTATTAAAAGGCTGGTCCTCAGTTTTAATACTCACCACTACATCCTGTATTAAAAGGCTGGTCCTCAGTTTTAATACTCACCACTACATCGTGTATTAAAAGGCTGGTCCTCAGTTTTAATACTCACTACTACATCCTGTATTAAAAGGCTGGTCCTCAGTTTTAATACTCACTACTACATCCTGTATTAAAAGGCTGGTCCTCAGTTTTAATACTCACTACTACATCCTGTATTAAAAGGCTGGTCCTCAGTTTTAATACTCACCACTATATCCTGTATTAAAAGGCTGGTCCTCAGTTTTAATACTCACTACTACATCCTGTATTAAAAGGCTGGTCCTCAGTTTTAATACTCACTACTACATCCTGTATTAAAAGGCTGGTCCTCAGTTTTAATACTCACCACTATATCCTGTATTAAAAGGCTAGTCCTCAGTTTTAATACTCACCACTACATCCTGTATTAAAAGGCTGGTCCTCAGTTTTAATACTCACCACTACATCCTGTATTAAAAGGCTGGTCCTCAGTTGTAATACTCACCACTACATCCTGTATTAAAAGGTTGGCTGGTCCTCAGTTTTAATACTCAAAACTACATCCTGTATTAAAAGGCTGGTCCTCAGTTTTAATACTCACCACTACATCCTGTATTAAAAGGCTGGTCCTCAGTTTTAATACTCACCACTACATCCTGTATTAAAAGGCTGGTCCTCAGTATTAATACTCACTACTACATCCTGTATTAAAAGGCTGGTCCTCAGTTGTAATACTCACCACTACATCCTGTATTAAAAGGCTGGTCCTCAGTGTTAATACTCACTACTATATCCTGTTTTAAAAGGCTGGTCCTCTGTTTTAATACTCACCACTACATCCTGTATTAAAAGGCTGGTCCTCAGTTTTAATACGCACCACTACATCCTGTATTAAAAGGTTGGCTGGTCCTCAGTTTTAATACTCACCACGACATCCTGTATTAAAAGGCTGGTCCTCAGTTTTAATACTCACCACTACATCCTGTATTAAAAGGCTGGTCCTCAGTTTTAATACTCACCACTACATCCTGTATTAAAAGGCTGGTCCTCAGTTTTAATACTCACCACTACATCCTGTATTAAAAGGCTGGTCCTCAGTTTAAATACTCACTACTACATCCTGTATTAAAAGGCTGGTCCTCAGTTTTAATACTTACTACTACATCCTGTATTAAAAGGCTGGTCCTCAGTTTTAATACTCACCACTACATCCTGTATTAAAAGGCTGGTCCTCAGTTTTAATAGTCACCACTACATCCTGTATTAAAAGGCTGGTCCTCAGTTTTAATACTCACCACTACATCGTGTATTAAAAGGCTGGTCCTCAGTTTTAATACTCACTACTTCATCCTGTATTAAAAGGCTGGTCCTCAGTTTTAATACTCACTACTACATCCTGTATTAAAAGGCTGGTCCTCAGTTTTAATACTCACTACTACATCCTGTATTAAAAGGCTGGTCCTCAGTTTTAATACTCACCACTACATCCTGTATTAAAAGGCTGGTCCTCAGTTTTAATACTCACTACTACATCCTGTATTAAAAGGCTGGTCCTCAGTTTTAATACTCACTACTACATCCTGTATTAAAAGGCTGGTCCTCAGTTTTAATACTCACTACTACATCCTGTATTAAAAGGCTGGTCCTCAGTTTTAATACTCACCACTATATCCTGTATTAAAAGGCTAGTCCTCAGTTTTAATACTCACCACTACATCCTGTATTAAAAGGCTGGTCCTCAGTTTTAATACTCACCACTACATCCTGTATTAAAAGGCTGGTCCTCAGTTGTAATACTCACCACTACATCCTGTATTAAAAGGTTGGCTGGTCCTCAGTTTTAATACTCAAAACTACATCCTGTATTAAAAGTCTGGTCCTCAGTTTTAATACTCACCACTACATCCTGTATTAAAAGGCTGGTCCTCAGTTTTAATACTCACCACTACATCCTGTATTAAAAGGCTGGTCCTCAGTATTAATACTCACTACTACATCCTGTATTAAAAGGCTGGTCCTCAGTTGTAATACTCACCACTACATCCTGTATTAAAAGGCTGGTCCTCAGTGTTAATACTCACTACTATATCCTGTTTTAAAAGGCTGGTCCTCTGTTTTAATACTCACCACTACATCCTGTATTAAAAGGCTGGTCCTCAGTTTTAATACGCACCACTACATCCTGTATTAAAAGGTTGGCTGGTCCTCAGTTTTAATACTCACCACGACATCCTGTATTAAAAGGCTGGTCCTCAGTTTTAATACTCACCACTACATCCTGTATTAAAAGGCTGGTCCTCAGTTTTAATACTCACCACTACATCCTTTATTAAAAGGCTGGTCCTCAGTTTTAATACTCACCACTACATCCTGCATTAAAAGGCTGGTCCTCAGTTTTAATACTCACTACTACATCCTGTATTAAAAGGCTGGTCCTCAGTTTTAATACTCACCACCACATCCTGTAATTAAAAGGCTGGTCCTCAGTTTTAATACTCACTACTACATCCTGTATTAAAAGGCTGGTCCTCAGTTTTAATACTCACCACTACATCCTGTATTAAAAGGCTGGTCCTCAGTTTTAATACTCACTACTACATCCTGTATTAAAAGGCTGGTCCTCAGTTGTAATACTCACTACTACATCCTGTATTAAAAGGCTGGTTCTCAGTTTTAATACTCACTACTACATCCTGTATTAAAAGGCTGGTCCTCAGTTTTAATACTCACTACTACATCCTGCATTAAAAGGCTGGTCCTCAGTTTTAAAACTCACTACTACATCCTGTATTAAAAGGCTGGTCCTCAGTTTTAATACTCACCACTACATCCTGTATTAAAAGGCTGGTCCTCAGTTTTAATACTCACTACTACATCCTGTATTAAAAGGCTGGTCCTCAGTTTTAATACTCACCACTACATCCTGTATTAAAAGGCTGGTCCTCAGTTTTAATACTCACCACTACATCCTGTATTAAAAGGCTGGTCCTCAGTTTAAATACTCACTACTACATCCTGTATTAAAAGGCTGGTCCTCAGTTTTAATACTCACTACTACATCCTGTATTAAAAGGCTGGTCCTCAGTTTTAATACTCACCACTACATCCTGTATTAAAAGGCTGGTCCTCAGTTTTAATACTCACCACTACATCGTGTATTAAAAGGCTGGTCCTCAGTTTTAATACTCACTACTACATCCTGTATTAAAAGGCTGGTCCTCAGTTTTAATACTCACTACTACATCCTGTATTAAAAGGCTGGTCCTCAGTTTTAATACTCACTACTACATCCTGTATTAAAAGGCTGGTCCTCAGTTTTAATACTCACCACTATATCCTGTATTAAAAGGCTGGTCCTCAGTTTTAATACTCACTACTACATCCTGTATTAAAAGGCTGGTCCTCAGTTTTAATACTCACTACTACATCCTGTATTAAAAGGCTGGTCCTCAGTTTTAATACTCACCACTATATCCTGTATTAAAAGGCTAGTCCTCAGTTTTAATACTCACCACTACATCCTGTATTAAAAGGCTGGTCCTCAGTTTTAATACTCACCACTACATCCTGTATTAAAAGGCTGGTCCTCAGTTGTAATACTCACCACTACATCCTGTATTAAAAGGTTGGCTGGTCCTCAGTTTTAATACTCAAAACTACATCCTGTATTAAAAGGCTGGTCCTCAGTTTTAATACTCACCACTACATCCTGTATTAAAAGGCTGGTCCTCAGTTTTAATACTCACCACTACATCCTGTATTAAAAGGCTGGTCCTCAGTATTAATACTCACTACTACATCCTGTATTAAAAGGCTGGTCCTCAGTTGTAATACTCACCACTACATCCTGTATTAAAAGGCTGGTCCTCAGTGTTAATACTCACTACTATATCCTGTTTTAAAAGGCTGGTCCTCTGTTTTAATACTCACCACTACATCCTGTATTAAAAGGCTGGTCCTCAGTTTTAATACACACCACTACATCCTGTATTAAAAGGTTGGCTGGTCCTCAGTTTTAATACTCACCACGACATCCTGTATTAAAAGGCTGTTCCTCAGTTTTAATACTCACCACTACATCCTGTATTAAAAGGCTGGTCCTCAGTTTTAATACTCACCACTACATCCTGTATTAAAAGTCTGGTCCTCAGTTTTAATACTCACCACTACATCCTGTATTAAAAGGCTGGTCCTCAGTTTAAATACTCACTACTACATCCTGTATTAAAAGGCTGGTCCTCAGTTTTAATACTTACTACTACATCCTGTATTAAAAGGCTGGTCCTCAGTTTTAATACTCACCACTACATCCTGTATTAAAAGGTTGGCTGGTCCTCAGTTTTAATACTCAAAACTACATCCTGTATTAAAAGGCTGGTCCTCAGTTTTAATACTCACCACTACATCCTGTATTAAAAGGCTGGTCCTCAGTTTTAATACTCACCACTACATCCTGTATTAAAAGGCTGGTCCTCAGTATTAATACTCACTACTACATCCTGTATTAAAAGGCTGGTCCTCAGTTGTAATACTCACCACTACATCCTGTATTAAAAGGCTGGTCCTCAGTGTTAATACTCACTACTATATCCTGTTTTAAAAGGCTGGTCCTCTGTTTTAATACTCACCACTACATCCTGTATTAAAAGGCTGGTCCTCAGTTTTAATACGCACCACTACATCCTGTATTAAAAGGTTGGCTGGTCCTCAGTTTTAATACTCACCACGACATCCTGTATTAAAAGGCTGTTCCTCAGTTTTAATACTCACCACTACATCCTGTATTAAAAGGCTGGTCCTCAGTTTTAATACTCACCACTACATCCTGTATTAAAAGTCTGGTCCTCAGTTTTAATACTCACCACTACATCCTGTATTAAAAGGCTGGTCCTCAGTTTAAATACTCACTACTACATCCTGTATTAAAAGGCTGGTCCTCAGTTTTAATACTTACTACTACATCCTGTATTAAAAGGCTGGTCCTCAGTTTTAATACTCACCACTACATCCTGTATTAAAAGGCTGGTCCTCAGTTTTAATACTCACCACTACATCCTGTATTAAAAGGCTGGTCCTCAGTTTTAATACTCACCACTACATCGTGTATTAAAAGGCTGGTCCTCTGTTTTAATACTCACCACTACATCCTGTATTAAAAGGCTGGTCCTCAGTTTTAATACGCACAACTACATCCTGTATTAAAAGGTTGGCTGGTCCTCAGTTTTAATACTCACCACGACATCCTGTATTAAAAGGCTGTTCCTCAGTTTTAATACTCACCACTACATCCTGTATTAAAAGGCTGGTCCTCAGTTTTAATACTCACCACTACATCCTGTATTAAAAGTCTGGTCCTCAGTTTTAATACTCACCACTACATCCTGTATTAAAAGGCTGGTCCTCAGTTTAAATACTCACTACTACATCCTGTATTAAAAGGCTGGTCCTCAGTTTTAATACTTACTACTACATCCTGTATTAAAAGGCTGGTCCTCAGTTTTAATACTCACCACTACATCCTGTATTAAAAGGCTGGTCCTCAGTTTTAATACTCACCACTACATCCTGTATTAAAAGGCTGGTCCTCAGTTTTAATACTCACCACTACATCGTGTATTAAAAGGCTGGTCCTCAGTTTTAATACTCACTACTACATCCTGTATTAAAAGGCTGGTCCTCAGTTTTAATACTCACTACTACATCCTGTATTAAAAGGCTGGTCCTCAGTTTTAATACTCACTACTACATCCTGTATTAAAAGGCTGGTCCTCAGTTTTAATACTCACCACTATATCCTGTATTAAAAGGCTGGTCCTCAGTTTTAATACTCACTACTACATCCTGTATTAAAAGGCTGGTCCTCAGTTTTAATACTCACTACTACATCCTGTATTAAAAGGCTGGTCCTCAGTTTTAATACTCACCACTATATCCTGTATTAAAAGGCTAGTCCTCAGTTTTAATACTCACCACTACATCCTGTATTAAAAGGCTGGTCCTCAGTTTTAATACTCACCACTGCATCCTGTGTTAAAAGGCTGGTCCTCAGTTTTAATACTCACCACCACATCCTGTAATTAAAAGGCTGGTCCTCAGTTTTAATACTCACTACTACATCCTGTATTAAAAGGCTGGTCCTCAGTTTTAATACTCACCACTACATCCTGTATTAAAAGGCTGGTCCTCAGTTTTAATACTCACCACTACATCCTGTATTAAAAGGCTGGTCCTCAGTTTTAATACTCACCACTACATCCTGTATTAAAAGGCTGGGCCTCAGTTTTAATACTCACTACTACATCCTGTATTAAAAGGCTGGTCCTCAGTTGTAATACTCACTACTACATCCTGTATTAAAAGGCTGGTTCTCAGTTTTAATACTCACTACTACATCCTGTATTAAAAGGCTGGTCCTCAGTTTTAATACTCACTACTACATCCTGTATTAAAAGGCTGGTCCTCAGTTTTAATACTCACCACTACATCCTGTATTAAAAGGCTGGTCCTCAGTTTTAATACTCACCACTACATCCTGTATTAAAAGGCTGGTCCTCAGTTTAAATACTCACTACTACATCCTGCATTAAAAGGCTGGTCCTCAGTTTTAAAACTCACTACTACATCCTGTATTAAAAGGCTGGTCCTCAGTTTTAATACTCACCACTACATCCTGTATTAAAAGGCTGGTCCTCAGTTTTAATACTCACTACTACATCCTGTATTAAAAGGCTGGTCCTCAGTTTTAATACTCACCACTACATCCTGTATTAAAAGGCTGGTCCTCAGTTTTAATACTCACCACTACATCCTGTATTAAAAGGCTGGTCCTCAGTTTAAATACTCACTACTACATCCTGTATTAAAAGGCTGGTCCTCAGTTTTAATACTTACTACTACATCCTGTATTAAAAGGCTGGTCCTCAGTTTTAATACTCACCACTACATCCTGTATTAAAAGGCTGGTCCTCAGTTTTAATACTCACCACTACATCCTGTATTAAAAGGCTGGTCCTCAGTTTTAATACTCACCACTACATCGTGTATTAAAAGGCTGGTCCTCAGTTTTAATACTCACTACTACATCCTGTATTAAAAGGCTGGTCCTCAGTTTTAATACTCACTACTACATCCTGTATTAAAAGGCTGGTCCTCAGTTTTAATACTCACTACTACATCCTGTATTAAAAGGCTGGTCCTCAGTTTTAATACTCACCACTATATCCTGTATTAAAAGGCTGGTCCTCAGTTTTAATACTCACTACTACATCCTGTATTAAAAGGCTGGTCCTCAGTTTTAATACTCACTACTACATCCTGTATTAAAAGGCTGGTCCTCAGTTTTAATACTCACCACTATATCCTGTATTAAAAGGCTAGTCCTCAGTTTTAATACTCACCACTACATCCTGTATTAAAAGGCTGGTCCTCAGTTTTAATACTCACCACTACATCCTGTATTAAAAGGCTGGTCCTCAGTTGTAATACTCACCACTACATCCTGTATTAAAAGGTTGGCTGGTCCTTAGTTTTAATACTCAAAACTACATCCTGTATTAAAAGGCTGGTCCTCAGTTTTAATACTCACCACTACATCCTGTATTAAAAGGCTGGTCCTCAGTTTTAATACTCACCACTACATCCTGTATTAAAAGGCTGGTCCTCAGTATTAATACTCACTACTACATCCTGTATTAAAAGGCTGGTCCTCAGTTGTAATACTCACCACTACATCCTGTATTAAAAGGCTGGTCCTCAGTGTTAATACTCACTACTATATCCTGTTTTAAAAGGCTGGTCCTCTGTTTTAATACTCACCACTACATCCTGTATTAAAAGGCTGGTCCTCAGTTTTAATACGCACCACTACATCCTGTATTAAAAGGTTGGCTGGTCCTCAGTTTTAATACTCACCACGACATCCTGTATTAAAAGGCTGGTCCTCAGTTTTAATACTCACCACTACATCCTGTATTAAAAGGCTGGTCCTCAGTTTTAATACTCACCACTACATCCTGTATTAAAAGGCTGGTCCTCAGTTTTAATACTCACCACTACATCCTGTATTAAAAGGCTGGTCCTCAGTTTAAATACTCACTACTACATCCTGTATTAAAAGGCTGGTCCTCAGTTTTAATACTTACTACTACATCCTGTATTAAAAGGCTGGTCCTCAGTTTTAATACTCACCACTACATCCTGTATTAAAAGGCTGGTCCTCAGTTTTAATACTCACCACTACATCCTGTATTAAAAGGCTGGTCCTCAGTTTTAATACTCACCACTACATCGTGTATTAAAAGGCTGGTCCTCAGTTTTAATACTCACTACTACATCCTGTATTAAAAGGCTGGTCCTCAGTTTTAATACTCACTACTACATCCTGTATTAAAAGGCTGGTCCTCAGTTTTAATACTCACTACTACATCCTGTATTAAAAGGCTGGTCCTCAGTTTTAATACTCACCACTATATCCTGTATTAAAAGGCTGGTCCTCAGTTTTAATACTCACTACTACATCCTGTATTAAAAGGCTGGTCCTCAGTTTTAATACTCACTACTACATCCTGTATTAAAAGGCTGGTCCTCAGTTTTAATACTCACCACTATATCCTGTATTAAAAGGCTAGTCCTCAGTTTTAATACTCACCACTACATCCTGTATTAAAAGGCTGGTCCTCAGTTTTAATACTCACCACTACATCCTGTATTAAAAGGCTGGTCCTCAGTTGTAATACTCACCACTACATCCTGTATTAAAAGGTTGGCTGGTCCTCAGTTTTAATACTCAAAACTACATCCTGTATTAAAAGGCTGGTCCTCAGTTTTAATACTCACCACTACATCCTGTATTAAAAGGCTGGTCCTCAGTTTTAATACTCACCACTACATCCTGTATTAAAAGGCTGGTCCTCAGTATTAATACTCACTACTACATCCTGTATTAAAAGGCTGGTCCTCAGTTGTAATACTCACCACTACATCCTGTATTAAAAGGCTGGTCCTCAGTGTTAATACTCACTACTATATCCTGTTTTAAAAGGCTGGTCCTCTGTTTTAATACTCACCACTACATCCTGTATTAAAAGGCTGGTCCTCAGTTTTAATACGCACCACTACATCCTGTATTAAAAGGTTGGCTGGTCCTCAGTTTTAATACTCACCACGACATCCTGTATTAAAAGGCTGGTCCTCAGTTTTAATACTCACCACTACATCCTGTATTAAAAGGCTGGTCCTCAGTTTTAATACTCACCACTACATCCTTTATTAAAAGGCTGGTCCTCAGTTTTAATACTCACCACTACATCCTGCATTAAAAGGCTGGTCCTCAGTTTTAATACTCACTACTACATCCTGTATTAAAAGGCTGGTCCTCAGTTTTAATACTCACCACTACATCCTGTATTAAAAGGCTGGTCCTCAGTTTTAATACTCACTACTACATCCTGTATTAAAAGGCTGGTCCTCAGTGTTAATACTCACTACTACATCCTGTATTAAAAGGCTGGTCCTCAGTTTTAATGCTCACCACTACATCCTGTATTAAAAGGCTGGCTGGTCCTCAGTTTTAATACTCACCACTACATCCTGTATTAAAAGGCTGGTTCTCAGTGTTAATACTCACCACTACATCCTGTATTAAAAGGCTGGCTGGTCCTCAGTTGTAATACTCACCACTACATCCTGTATTAAAAGGCTGGTCCTCAGTTTTAATACTCACCACTACATCCTGTATTAAAAGGCTGGCTGGTCCTCAGTTTTAATACTCACCACTACATCCTGTATTAAAAGGCTGGTCCTCAGTTTTAATACTCACCACTACATCCTGTATTAAAAGGCTGGTCCTCAGTTTTAATACTCACTACTACATCCTGTATTAAAAGGCTGGTCCTCAGTTTTAATACTCACCACTACATCCTGTATTAAAAGGCTGGTCCTCAGTTTTAATACTCGCCACTACATCCTGTATTAAAAGGCTGGTCCTCAGTTTTAATACTCCCTACTACATCCTGTATTAAAAGGCTGGTCCTCAGTTTTAATACTCACCACTACATCCTGTATTAAAAGGCTGGTCCTCAGTTTTAATACTCACTACTACATCCTGTATTAAAAGGCTGGTCCTCAGTTTTAATACTCACCACTACATCCTGTATTAAAAGGCTGGTCCTCAGTTTTAATACTCACTACTACATCCTGTATTAAAAGGCTGGTCCTCAGTTTTAATACTCACCACTACATCCTGTATTAAAAGGTTGGTCCTCAGTTTTAATACTCCACACTACATCCTGTATTAAAAGGCTGGTCCTCAGTTTTAATACTCACTACTACATCCTGTATTAAAAGGCTGGTCCTCAGTTTTAATACTCACCACTACATCCTGTATTAAAAGGCTGGTCCTCAGTTTTAATACTCACCACTACATCCTGTATTAAATGGCTGGTCCTCAGTTTTAATACTCACCACTACATCCTGTATTAAAAGGCTGGCTGGTCCTCAGTTTTAATACTCACCACTACATCCTGTATTAAAAGGCTGGTCCTCAGTTTTAATACTCACCACTACATCCTGTATTAAAAGGCTGGTCCTCAGTTTTAATACTCCCTACTACATCCTGTATTAAAAGGCTGGTCCTCAGTTTTAATACTCACCACTACATCCTGTATTAAAAGGCTGGTCCTCAGTTTTAATACTCCCTACTACATCCTGTATTAAAAGGCTGGTCCTCAGTTTTAATACTCCCTACTACATCCTGTATTAAAAGGCTGGTCCTCAGTTTTAATACTCACCACTACATCCTGTATTAAAAGGCTGGTCCTCAGTTTTAATACTCACTACTACATCCTGTAATAAAAGGCTGGTCCTCAGTTGTAATACTCACCACTACATCCTGTATTAAAAGGCTGGTCCTCAGTTTTAATACTCACCACTACATCCTGTATTAAAAGGCTGGTCCTCAGTTTTAATACTCACCACTACATCCTGTATTAAAAGGCTGGTCCTCAGTTTTAATTCTCACTACTACATCCTGTATTAAAAGGCTGGTCCTCAGTTTTAATACTCACCACTACATCCTGTATTAAAAGGCTGGTCCTCAGTTTTAATACTCACTACTACATCCTGTATTAAAAGGCTGGTCCTCAGTTTTAATACTCACTACTACATCCTGTATTAAAAGGCTGGTCCTCAGTTTTAGTACTCACCACTACATCCTGTATTAAAAGGCTGGTCCTCAGTGTTAATACTCACCACTACATCCTGTATTAAAAAGCTGGTCCTCAGTTTTAATACTCACCACTACATCCTGTATTAAAAGGCTGGTCCTCAGTTTTAATACTCACCACTACATCCTGTATTAAAAGGCTGGTCCTCAGTTTTAATACTCACTACTACATCCTGTATTAAAAGGCTGGTCCTCAGTTTTAATACTCCCTACTACATCCTGTATTAAAAGGCTGGTCCTCAGTTTTAATACGCCCTACTACATCCTGTATTAAAAGGCTGGTCCTCAGTGTTAATACTCACCACTACATCCTGTATTAAAAGGCTGGTCCTCAGTTTTAATACTCACCACTACATCCTGTATTAAAAGGCTGGTCCTCAGTTTTAATACTCACTACTACATCCTGTATTAAAGGGCTGGTCCTCAGTTTTAATACTCACCACTACATCCTGTATTAAAAGGCTGGTCCCAGTTTTAATACTCACCACTACATCCTGTATTAAAAGGCTGGTCCTCAGTTTTAATACTCACTACTACATCCTGTATTAAAAGGCTGGTCCTCAGTTTTAATACTCACCACTACATCCTGTATTAAAAGGCTGGTCCTCAGTTTTAATACTCACCACTACATCCTGTATTAAAAGGCTGGTCCTCAGTGTAAATACTCACCACTACATCCTGTATTAAAAGGCTGGTCCTCAGTTTTAATACTCACTACTACATCCTGTATTAAACGGCTGGTCCACAGTGTTAATACTCACCACTACATCCTGTATTAAAAGGCTGGTCCTCAGTTTTAATAATCCACACTACATCCTGTATTAAAAGGCTGGTCCTCAGTTTTAATACTTACTACTACATCCTGTATTAAAAGGCTGGTTCTCAGTTTTAATACTCACCACTACATCCTGTATTAAAAGGCTGGTCCTCAGTTTTCATACTCACCACTACATCCTGTTTTAAAAGGCTGGTCCTCAGTTTTAATACTCACCACTACATCCTGTATTAAAAGGCTGGTCCTCAGTTTTAATACTCACCACTACATCCTGTATTAAAAGGCTGGTCCTCAGTTTTAATACTCACTACTACATCCTGTATTAAAAGGCTGGTCCTCAGTTTTAATACTCCCTACTACATCCTGTATTAAAAGGCTGGTCCTCAGTTTTAATACTCACCACTACATCCTGTATTAAAAGGCTGGTCCTCAGTTTTAATACTCACTACTACATCCTGTATTAAAAGGCTGGTCCTCAGTTGTAATACTCACCACTACATCCTGTATTAAAAGGCTGGTCCTCAGTTTTAATACTCACCACTACATCCTGTATTAAAAGGCTGGTCCTCAGTTTTAATACTCACCACTACATCCTGTATTAAAAGGCTGGTCCTCAGTTTTAATACTCACCACTACATCCTGTATTAAAAGGCTGGTCCTCAGTTTTAATACTCACTACTACATCCTGTATTAAAAGGCTGGTCCTCAGTTTTAATACTCACTACTACATCCTGTATTAAAAGGCTGGTCCTCAGTTTTAATACTCACCACTACATCCTGTATTAAAAGGCTGGTCCTCAGTTTTAATACTCCCTACTACATCCTGTATTAAAATGCTGGTCATCAGTTTTAATACTCACCACTACATCCTGTATTAAAAGGCTGGTCCTCAGTTTTAATACTCACCACTACATCCTGTATTAAAAGGCTGGTCCTCAGTTTTAATACTCACCACTACATCCTGTATTAAAAGGCTGGTCCTCAGTTTTAATACTCACCACTACATCCTGTATTAAAAGGTTGGTCCTCATTGTTAATACTCACCACTACATCCTGTATTAAAAGGCTGGTCCTC
This sequence comes from Salvelinus fontinalis, assembly GCF_029448725.1. Lineage (NCBI taxonomy): Eukaryota > Metazoa > Chordata > Actinopteri > Salmoniformes > Salmonidae > Salvelinus > Salvelinus fontinalis. The sequence goes on from NW_026600248.1 coordinate 23,092, forward strand.
AGTATTAATACTCACTACTACATCCTGTATTAGAAGGCTGGTCCTCAGTTTTAATACTCACTACTACATCCTGTATTAAAAGACTGGTCCTCAGTTTTAATTCTCACCACTACATCCTGTATTAAAAGGCTGGTCCTCAGTTTTAATACTCACCACTACATCCTGTATTAAAAGGCTGGTCCTCAGTTTTAATACTCACCACTACATCCTGTATTAAAAGGCTGGTCCTCAGTTTTAATACTCACCACTACATCCTGTATTAAAAGGCTGGTCCTCAGTTTTAGTACTCACCACTACATCCTGTATTAAAAGGCTGGTCCTCAGTTTTAATACTCACTACTACATCCTGTATTAAAAGGCTGGTCCTCAGTTTCAATACTCACTACTACATCCTGTATTAATAGGCTGGTCATCTGTTAATACTCACTACTACTTCCTGTATTAAAAGGCTGGTCCTCAGTGTTAATACTCACTACTACATCCTGTATTAAAAGGCTGGTCCTCAGTTTTAATGCTCACCACTACATCCTGTATTAAAAGGCTGGCTGGTCCTCAGTTTTAATACTCACCACTACATCCTGTATTAAAAGGCTGGTTCTCAGTGTTAATACTCACCACTACATCCTGTATTAAAAGGCTGGCTGGTCCTCAGTTGTAATACTCACCACTACATCCTGTATTAAAAGGCTGGTCCTCAGTTTTAATACTCACCACTACATCCTGTATTAAAAGGCTGGCTGGTCCTCAGTTTTAATACTCACCACTACATCCTGTATTAAAAGGCTGGTCCTCAGTTTTAATACTCCCTACTACATCCTGTATTAAAAGGCTGGTCCTCAGTTTTAATACTCACCACTACATCCTGTATTAAAAGGCTGGTCCTCAGTTTTAATACTCACTACTACATCCTGTATTAAAAGGCTGGTCCTCAGTTTTAATACTCACCACTACATCCTGTATTAAAAGGCTGGTCCTCAGTTTTAATACTCGCCACTACATCCTGTATTAAAAGGCTGGTCCTCAGTTTTAATACTCCCTACTACATCCTGTATTAAAAGGCTGGTCCTCAGTTTTAATACTCACCACTACATCCTGTATTAAAAGGCTGGTCCTCAGTTTTAATACTCACTACTACATCCTGTATTAAAAGGCTGGTCCTCAGTTTTAATACTCACCACTACATCCTGTATTAAAAGGCTGGTCCTCAGTTTTAATACTCACTACTACATCCTGTATTAAAAGGCTGGTCCTCAGTTTTAATACTCACCACTACATCCTGTATTAAAAGGTTGGTCCTCAGTTTTAATACTCCACACTACATCCTGTATTAAAAGGCTGGTCCTCAGTTTTAATACTCACTACTACATCCTGTATTAAAAGGCTGGTCCTCAGTTTTAATACTCACCACTACATCCTGTATTAAAAGGCTGGTCCTCAGTTTTAATACTCACCACTATATCCTGTATTAAATGGCTGGTCCTCAGTTTTAATACTCACCACTACATCCTGTATTAAAAGGCTGGCTGGTCCTCAGTTTTAATACTCACCACTACATCCTGTATTAAAAGGCTGGTCCTCAGTTTTAATACTCACCACTACATCCTGTATTAAAAGGCTGGTCCTCAGTTTTAATACTCCCTACTACATCCTGTATTAAAAGGCTGGTCCTCAGTTTTAATACTCACCACTACATCCTGTATTAAAAGGCTGGTCCTCAGTTTTAATACTCCCTACTACATCCTGTATTAAAAGGCTGGTCCTCAGTTTTAATACTCCCTACTACATCCTGTATTAAAAGGCTGGTCCTCAGTTTTAATACTCACCACTACATCCTGTATTAAAAGGCTGGTCCTCAGTTTTAATACTCACTACTACATCCTGTAATAAAAGGCTGGTCCTCAGTTGTAATACTCACCACTACATCCTGTATTAAAAGGCTGGTCCTCAGTTTTAATACTCACCACTACATCCTGTATTAAAAGGCTGGTCCTCAGTTTTAATACTCACCACTACATCCTGTATTAAAAGGCTGGTCCTCAGTGTTAATACTCACCACTACATCCTGTATTAAAAAGCTGGTCCTCAGTTTTAATACTCACCACTACATCCTGTATTAAAAGGCTGGTCCTCAGTTTTAATACGCCCTACTACATCCTGTATTAAAAGGCTGGTCCTCAGTGTTAATACTCACCACTACATCCTGTATTAAAAGGCTGGTCCTCAGTTTTAATACTCACCACTACATCCTGTATTAAAAGGCTGGTCCTCAGTTTTAATACTCACTACTACATCCTGTATTAAAGGGCTGGTCCTCAGTTTTAATACTCACCACTACATCCTGTATTAAAAGGCTGGTCCCAGTTTTAATACTCACCACTACATCCTGTATTAAAAGGCTGGTCCTCAGTTTTAATACTCACTACTACATCCTGTATTAAAAGGCTGGTCCTCAGTTTTAATACTCACCACTACATCCTGTATTAAAAGGCTGGTCCTCAGTTTTAATACTCACCACTACATCCTGTATTAAAAGGCTGGTCCTCAGTGTAAATACTCACCACTACATCCTGTATTAAAAGGCTGGTCCTCAGTTTTAATACTCACTACTACATCCTGTATTAAACGGCTGGTCCACAGTGTTAATACTCACCACTACATCCTGTATTAAAAGGCTGGTCCTCAGTTTTAATAATCCACACTACATCCTGTATTAAAAGGCTGGTCCTCAGTTTTAATACTTACTACTACATCCTGTATTAAAAGGCTGGTTCTCAGTTTTAATACTCACCACTACATCCTGTATTAAAAGGCTGGTCCTCAGTTTTCATACTCACCACTACATCCTGTTTTAAAAGGCTGGTCCTCAGTTTTAATACTCACCACTACATCCTGTATTAAAAGGCTGGTCCTCAGTTTTAATACTCACCACTACATCCTGTATTAAAAGGCTGGTCCTCAGTTTTAATACTCACTACTACATCCTGTATTAAAAGGCTGGTCCTCAGTTTTAATACTCCCTACTACATCCTGTATTAAAAGGCTGGTCCTCAGTTTTAATACTCACCACTACATCCTGTATTAAAAGGCTGGTCCTCAGTTTTAATACTCACTACTACATCCTGTATTAAAAGGCTGGTCCTCAGTTGTAATACTCACCACTACATCCTGTATTAAAAGGCTGGTCCTCAGTTTTAATACTCACCACTACATCCTGTATTAAAAGGCTGGTCCTCAGTTTTAATACTCACCACTACATCCTGTATTAAAAGGCTGGTCCTCAGTTTTAATTCTCACTACTACATCCTGTATTAAAAGGCTGGTCCTCAGTTTTAATACTCACCACTACATCCTGTATTAAAAGGCTGGTCCTCAGTTTTAATACTCACTACTACATCCTGTATTAAAAGGCTGGTCCTCAGTTTTAATACTCACTACTACATCCTGTATTAAAAGGCTGGTCCTCAGTTTTAGTACTCACCACTACATCCTGTATTAAAAGGCTGGTCCTCAGTGTTAATACTCACCACTACATCCTGTATTAAAAGGCTGGTCCTCAGTTTTAATACTCACCACTACATCCTGTATTAAAAGGCTGGTCCTCAGTTTTAATACTCCCTACTACATCCTGTATTAAAATGCTGGTCATCAGTTTTAATACTCACCACTACATCCTGTATTAAAAGGCTGGTCCTCAGTTTTAATACTCACCACTACATCCTGTATTAAAAGGCTGGTCCTCAGTTTTAATACTCACCACTACATCTTGTATTAAAAGGCTGGTCCTCAGTTTTAATACTCACCACTACATCCTGTATTAAAAGGTTGGTCCTCATTGTTAATACTCACCACTACATCCTGTATTAAAAGGCTGGTCCTCAGTATTAATACTCACTACTACATCCTGTATTAGAAGGCTGGTCCTCAGTTTTAATACTCACTACTACATCCTGTATTAAAAGACTGGTCCTCAGTTTTAATTCTCACCACTACATCCTGTATTAAAAGGCTGGTCCTCAGTTTTAATACTCACCACTACATCCTGTATTAAAAGGCTGGTCCTCAGTTTTAATACTCACCACTACATCCTGTATTAAAAGGCTGGTCCTCAGTTTTAAAACTCACCACTACATCCTGTATTAAAAGGCTGGTCCTCAGTTTTAGTACTCACCACTACATCCTGTATTAAAAGGCTGGTCCTCAGTTTTAATACTCACCACTACATCCTGTATTAAAAGACTGGTCCTCAGTTTTAATACTCACTACTACATCCTGTATTAAAAGGCTGGTCCTCAGTTTCAATACTCACTACTACATCCTGTATTAATAGGCTGGTCATCTGTTAATACTCACTACTACTTCCTGTATTAAAAGGCTGGTCCTCAGTTTTAATACTCACTACTACATCCTGTATTAAAAGGCTGGTCCTCAGTTTTAATACTCGCTACTACATCCTGTATTAAAATGCTGGTCATCAGTTTTAATACTCACCACTACATCCTGTATTAAAAGGCTGGTCCTCAGTTTTAATACTCACCACTACATCCTGTATTAAAAGGCTGGTCCTCAGTTTTAATACTCGCTACTACATCCTGTATTAAAATGCTGGTCATCAGTTTTAATACTCACCACTACATCCTGTATTAAAAGGCTGGTCCTCAGTTTTAATACTCACCACTACATCCTGTATTAAAAGGCTGGTCCTCAGTGTTAATACTCACTACTACATCCTGTATTAAAAGGCTGGTCCTCAGTTTTAATACTCACCACTACATCCTGTATTAAAAGGTTGGTCCTCATTGTTAATGCTCACCACTACATCCTGTATTAAAAGGCTGGTCCTCAGTATTAATACTCACTACTACATCCTGTATTAAAAGGCTGGTCCTCAGTTTTAATACTCACTACTACATCCTGTATTAAAAGACTGGTCCTCAGTTTTAATACTCACCACTACATCCTGTATTAATAGGCTGGTCATCTGTTAATACTCACTACTACTTCCTGTATTAAAAGGCTGGTCCTCAGTTTTAATACTCACTACTACATCCTGTATTAAAAGGCTGGTCCTCAGTTTTAATACTCGCTACTACATCCTGTATTAAAATGCTGGTCATCAGTTTTAATACTCACCACTACATCCTGTATTAAAAGGCTGGTCCTCAGTTTTAATACTCACCACTACATCCTGTATTAAAAGGCTGGTCCTCAGTTTTAATACTCGCTACTACATCCTGTATTAAAATGCTGGTCATCAGTTTTAATACTCACCACTACATCCTGTATTAAAAGGCTGGTCCTCAGTTTTAATACTCACCACTACATCCTGTATTAAAAGGCTGGTCCTCATTGTTAATACTCACTACTACATCCTGTATTAAAAGGCTGGTCCTCAGTTTTAATACTCACCACTACATCCTGTATTAAAAGGCTGGTCCTCAGTTTTAATACTCACCACTACATCCTGTATTAAAAGGTTGGTCCTCATTGTTAATGCTCACCACTACATCCTGTATTAAAAGGCTGGTCCTCAGTATTAATACTCACTACTACACCCTGTATTAAAAGGCTGGTCCTCAGTTTTAATACTCACTACTACATCCTGTATTAAAAGACTGGTCCTCAGTTTTAATACTCACCACTACATCCTGTATTAAAAGGCTGGTCCTCAGTTTTAATACTCACCACTACATCCTGTATTAAAAGGCTGGTCCTCAGTTTTAATACTCACCACTACATCCTGTATTAAAAGGCTGGTCCTCAGTTTTAATACTCACCACTACATCCTGTATTAAAAGGCTGGTCCTCAGTTTTAATACTCACCACTACATCCTGTATTAAAAGGCTGGTCCTCAGTTTTAATACTCACCACTACATCCTGTATTAAAAGGCTGGTCCTCAGTTTTAATACTCACCACTACATCCTGTACTAAAAGGCTGGTCCTCAGTTTTAAAACTCACCACTACATCCTGTATTAAAAGGCTGGTCCTCAGTTTTAATACTCACCACTACATCCTGTATTTTAAGGCTGGTCCTCATTTTTAATACTCACCACTACATCCTGTATTAAAAGGCTGGTCCTCAGTTTTAATACTCACTACTACATCCTGTATTAAAAGGCTGGTCCTCTGTTAATACTCACTACTACTTCCTGTATTAAAAGGCTGGTCCTCAGTTTTAATACTCACTACTACATCCTGTATTAAAAGGCTGGTCCTCAGTTTTAATACTCGCTACTACATCCTGTATTAAAATGCTGCTCATCAGTTTTAATACTCACCACTACATCCTGTATTAAAAGGCTGGTCCTCAGTTTTAATACTCACCACTACATCCTGTATTAAAAGGCTGGTCCTCAGTTTTAGTACTCACCACTACATCCTGTATTAAAAGGCTGGTCCTCAGTGTTAATACTCACTACTACATCCTGTATTAAAGGCTGGTCCTCAGTTTTAATACTCACCACTACATCCTGCATTAAAAGGTTGGTCCTCATTGTTAATACTCACCACTACATCCTGTATTACAAGGCTGGTCCTCAGTATTAATACTCACTACTACATCCTGTATTAAAAGGTTGGTCCTCATTGTTAATACTCACCACTACATCCTGTATTACAAGGCTGGTCCTCAGTATTAATACTCACTACTACATCCTGTATTAAAAGGCTGGTCCTCAGTTTTAATACTCACTACTACATCCTGTATTAAAAGACTGGTCCTCAGTTTTAATACTCACCACTACATCCTGTATTAAAAGGCTGGTCCTCAGTTTTAATACTCACCACTACATCCTGTATTAAAAGGCTGGTCCTCAGTTTTAATACTCACCACTACATCCTGTATTAAAAGGCTGGTCCTCAGTTTTAATACTCACCACTAAATCCTGTATTAAAAGGCTGGTCCTCAGTTTTAATACTCACCACTACATCCTGTATTAAAAGGCTGGTCCTCAGTTTTAATACTCACCACTACATCCTGTATTAAAAGGCTGGTCCTCAGTTTTAATACTCACCACTAAATCCTGTATTAAAAGGCTGGTCCTCAGTTTTAATACTCACCACTACATCCTGTATTAAAAGGCTGGTCCTCAGTTTTAATACTCACCACTACATCCTGTATTAAAAGGCTGGTCCTCAGTTTTAATACTCACTACTACATCCTGTATTAAAAGGCTGGTCCTCAGTTTTAATACTCACCACTACATCCTGTATTAAAAGGCTGGTCCTCAGTTTTAATACTCACCACTACATCCTGTATTAAAAGGTTGGTCCTCAGTTTTAATACTCACCACTACATCGTGTATTAAAAGGCTGGTCCTCAGTTTTAATACGCACCACTACATCCTGTATTAAAAGGCTGGTCCTCGGTTTTAATACTCACTACTACATCCTGTATTAAAAGGCTGGTCCTCAGTTTTAATACTCGCTACTACATCCTGTATTAAAAGGCTGGTCCTCAGTTTTAATACTCACCACTGCATCCTGTATTAAAAGTCTGGTCCTCAGTTTTAATACTCACCACTACATCCTGTATTAAAAGGCTGGTCCTCAGTTTAAATACTCACTACTACATCCTGTATTAAAAGGCTGGTCCTCAGTTTTAATACTCACTACTACATCCTGTATTAAAAGGCTGGTCCTCAGTGTTAATACTCACTACTACATCCTGTATTAAAAGGCTGGTCCTCAGTTTTAATACTCACTACTACATCCTGTATTAAAAGGCTGGTCCTCAGTTTTAATACTCACCACTACATCCTGTATTAAAAGGCTGGTCCTCAGTTTTAATACTCACTACTACATCCTGTATTAAAAGGCTGGTCCTCAGTTTTAATACTCACTACTACATCCTGTATTAAAAGGCTGGTCATCTGTTAATACTCACTACTACTTCCTGTATTAAAAGGCTGGTCCTCAGTTTTAATACTCACTACTACATCCTGTATTAAAAGGCTGGTCCTCAGTTTTAATACTCGCTACTACATCCTGTATTAAAATGCTGGTCATCAGTTTTAATACTCACCACTACATCCTGTATTAAAAGGCTGGTCCTCAGTTTTAATACTCACCACTACATCCTGTATTAAAAGGCTGGTCCTCAGTTTTAGTACTCACCACTACATCCTGTATTAAAAGGCTGGTCCTCAGTGTTAATACTCACTACTACATCCTGTATTAAAAGGCTGGTCCTCAGTTTTAATACTCACCACTACATCCTGTATTAAAAGGCTGGTCCTCAGTTTTAATACTCACCACTACATCCTGTATTAAAAGGTTGGTCCTCATTGTTAATGCTCACCACTACATCCTGTATTAAAAGGCTGGTCCTCAGTATTAATACTCACTACTACATCCTGTATTAAAAGGCTGGTCCTCAGTTTTAATACTCACTACTACATCCTGTATTAAAAGACTGGTCCTCAGTTTTAATACTCACCACTACATCCTGTATTAAAAGGCTGGTCCTCAGTTTTAATACTCACCACTACATCCTGTATTAAAAGGCTGGTCCTCAGTTTTAATACTCACCACTACATCCTGTATTAAAAGGCTGGTCCTCAGTTTTAATACTCACCACTACATCCTGTATTAAAAGGCTGGTCCTCAGTTTTAATACTCACCACTACATCCTGTATTAAAAGGTTGGTCCTCATTGTTAATACTCACCACTACATCCTGTATTACAAGGCTGGTCCTCAGTATTAATACTCACTACTACATCCTGTATTAAAAGGCTGGTCCTCAGTTTTAATACTCACTACTACATCCTGTATTAAAAGACTGGTCCTCAGTTTTAATACTCACCACTACATCCTGTATTAAAAGGCTGGTCCTCAGTTTTAATACTCACCACTACATCCTGTATTAAAAGGCTGGTCCTCAGTTTTAATACTCACCACTACATCCTGTATTAAAAGGCTGGTCCTCAGTTTTAATACTCACCACTAAATCCTGTATTAAAAGGCTGGTCCTCAGTTTTAATACTCACCACTACATCCTGTATTAAAAGGCTGGTCCTCAGTTTTAATACTCACCACTACATCCTGTATTAAAAGGCTGGTCCTCAGTTTTAATACTCACCACTACATCCTGTATTAAAAGGCTGGTCCTCAGTTTTAATACTCACTACTACATCCTGTATTAAAAGGCTGGTCCTCAGTTTTAATACTCACCACTACATCCTGTATTAAAAGGCTGGTCCTCAGTTTTAATACTCACCACTACATCCTGTATTAAAAGGCTGGTCCTCAGTTTTAATACTCACCACTACATCCTGTATTAAAAGGTTGGTCCTCAGTTTTAATACTCACCACTACATCGTGTATTAAAAGGCTGGTCCTCAGTTTTAATACGCACCACTACATCCTGTATTAAAAGGCTGGTCCTCGGTTTTAATACTCACTACTACATCCTGTATTAAAAGGCTGGTCCTCAGTTTTAATACTTGCTACTACATCCTGTATTAAAAGGCTGGTCCTCAGTTTTAATACTCACCACTGCATCCTGTATTAAAAGTCTGGTCCTCAGTTTTAATACTCCCCACGACATCCTGTATTAAAAGGCTGGTCCTCAGTTTTAATACTCACTACTACATCCTGTATTAAAAGGCTGGTCCTCAGTGTTAATACTCACTACTACATCCTGTATTAAAAGGCTGGTCCTCAGTTTTAATACTCACCACTACATCCTGTATTAAAAGGCTGGTCCTCAGTTTTAATACTCACCACCACATCCTGTATTAAAAGGCTGGTCCTCAGTTTTAATACTCACTACTACATCCTGTATTAAAAGGCTGGTCCTCAGTTTTAATACTCACCACTACATCCTGTATTAAAAGGCTGGTCCTCAGTTTTAATACTCACCACTACATCCTGTATTAAAAGGCTGGTCCTCAGTTTTAATACTCACCACTACATCCTGTATTAAAAGGCTGGTCCTCAGTTTTAATACTCACCACTACATCCTGTATTTTAAGGCTGGTCCTCATTTTTAATACTCACCACTACATCCTGTATTAAAAGGCTGGTCCTCAGTTTTAATACTCACTACTACATCCTGTATTAAAAGGCTGGTCCTCTGTTAATACTCACTACTACTTCCTGTATTAAAAGGCTGGTCCTCAGTTTTAATACTCACCACTACATCCTGTATTTTAAGGCTGGTCCTCATTTTTAATACTCACCACTACATCCTGTATTAAAAGGCTGGTCCTCAGTTTTAATACTCACCACTACATCCTGTATTTTAAGGCTGGTCCTCATTTTTAATACTCACCACTACATCGTGTATTAAAAGGCTGGTCCTCAGTTTTAATACGCACCACTACATCCTGTATTAAAAGGCTGGTCCTCGGTTTTAATACTCACTACTACATCCTGTATTAAAAGGCTGATCCTCAGTTTTAATACTCGCTACTACATCCTGTATTAAAAGGCTGGTCCTCAGTTTTAATACTCACCACTGCATCCTGTATTAAAAGTCTGGTCCTCAGTTTTAATACTCACCACTACATCCTGTATTAAAAGGCTGGTCCTCAGTTTAAATACTCACTACTACATCCTGTATTAAAAGGCTGGTCCTCAGTTTTAATACTCACTACTACATCCTGTATTAAAATGCTGGTCCTCAGTGTTAATACTCACTACTACATACTGTATTAAAAGGCTGGTCCTCAGTTTTAATACTCACCACTACATCCTGTATTAAAAGGCTGGTCCTCAGTTTTAATACTCACCACCACATCCTGTATTAAAAGGCTGGTCCTCAGTTTTAATACTCACTACTACATCCTGTATTAAAAGGCTGGTCCTCAGTTTTAATACTCACCACTACATCCTGTATTAAAAGGCTGGTCCTCAGTTTTAATACTCACTACTACATCCTGTATTAAAAGGCTGGTCCTCAGTTGTAATACTCACTACTACATCCTGTATTAAAAGGCTGGTTCTCAGTTTTAATACTCACCACTAAATCCTGTATTAAAAGGTTGGTCCTCAGTGTTAATACGCACTACTACATCCTGTATTAAAAGGTTGGCTGGTCCTCAGTTTTAATACTCACCACTACATCCTGTATTAAAAGGCTGGTCCTCAGTTTTAATACTCACCACTACATCCTGTATTAAAAGGCTGGTCCTCAGTTTTAATACTCACCACTACATCCTGTATTAAAAGGCTGGTCCTCAGTTTTAATACTCACCACTACATCCTGTATTAAAAGGCTGGTCCTCAGTTTTAATACTCACCACTACATCGTGTATTAAAAGGCTGGTCCTCAGTTTTAATACTCACCACTACATCCTGTATTAAAAGGCTGGTCCTCAGTTTTAATACTCACCACTACATCCTGTATTTTAAGGCTGGTCCTCATTTTTAATACTCACCACTACATCCTGTATTAAAAGGCTGGTCCTCAGTTTTAATACTCACCACTACATCCTGTATTTTAAGGCTGGTCCTCATTTTTAATACTCACCACTACATCCTGTATTAAAAGGCTGGTCCTCAGTTTTAATACTCACTACTACATCCTGTATTAAAAGGCTGGTCCTCTGTTAATACTCACTACTACTTCCTGTATTAAAAGGCTGGTCCTCAGTTTTAATACTCACTACTACATCCTGTATTAAAAGGCTGGTCCTCAGTTTTAATACTCGCTACTACATCCTGTATTAAAATGCTGGTCCTCAGTTTTAATACTCACCACTACATCCTGTATTAAAAGGCTGGTCCTCAGTTTTAATACTCACCACTACATCCTGTATTAAAAGGCTGGTCCTCAGTTTTAGTACTCACCACTACATCCTGTATTAAAAGGCTGGTCCTCAGTGTTAATACTCACTACTACATCCTGTATTAAAAGGCTGGTCCTCAGTTTTAATACTCACCACTACATCCTGTATTAAAAGGCTGGTCCTCAGTTTTAATACTCACCACTACATCCTGTATTAAAAGGTTGGTCCTCATTGTTAATACTCACCACTACATCCTGTATTAAATGGCTGGTCCTCAGTATTAATACTCACTACTACATCCTGTATTAAAAGGCTGGTCCTCAGTTTTAATACTCACTACTACATCCTGTATTAAAAGACTGGTCCTCAGTTTTAATACTCACCACTACATCCTGTATTAAAAGGCTGGTCCTCAGTTTTAATACTCACCACTACATCCTGTATTAAAAGGCTGGTCCTCAGTTTTAATACTCACCACTAAATCCTGTATTAAAAGGCTGGTCCTCAGTTAATACTCACCACTACATCCTGTATTAAAAGGCTGGTCCTCAGTTTTAATACTCACCACTAAATCCTGTATTAAAAGGCTGGTCCTCAGTTTTAGTACTCACTACTACATCCTGTATTAAAAGACTGGTCCTCAGTTTTAATACTCACCACTACATCCTGTATTAAAAGGCTGGTCCTCAGTTTTAATACTCACCACTACATCCTGTATTAAAAGGCTGGTCCTCAGTTTTAATACTCACCACTACATCCTGTATTAAAAGGCTGGTCCTCAGTTTTAATACTCACCACTAAATCCTGTATTAAAAGGCTGGTCCTCAGTTTTAATACTCACCACTACATCCTGTATTAAAAGGCTGGTCCTCAGTTTTAATACTCACCACTACATCCTGTATTAAAAGGTTGGTCCTCATTGTTAATACTCACCACTACATCCTGTATTAAAAGGCTGGTCCTCAGTTTTAATACTCACTACTACATCCTGTATTAAAAGACTGGTCCTCAGTTTTAATACTCACCACTACATCCTGTATTAAAAGGCTGGTCCTCAGTTTTAATACTCACCACTACATCCTGTATTAAAAGGCTGGTCCTCAGTTTTAATACTCACCACTACATCCTGTATTAAAAGGCTGGTCCTCAGTTTTAATACTCACCACTAAATCCTGTATTAAAAGGTTGGTCCTCAGTTTTAATACTCACCACTACATCCTGTATTAAAAGGCTGGTCCTCAGTTTTAATACTCACCACTACATCCTGTATTAAAAGGCTGGTCCTCAGTTTTAATACTCACCACTACATCCTGTATTAAAAGGCTGGTCCTCAGTTTTAATACTCACCACTAAATCCTGTATTAAAAGGCTGGTCCTCAGTTTTAATACTCACCACTACATCCTGTATTAAAAGGCTGGTCCTCAGTTTTAATACTCACCACTACATCCTGTATTAAAAGGCTGGTCCTCAGTTTTAATACTCACCACTAAATCCTGTATTAAAAGGCTGGTCCTCAGTTTTAATACTCACCACTACATCCTGTATTAAAAGGCTGGTCCTCAGTTTTAATACTCACCACTACATCCTGTATTAAAAGGCTGGTCCTCAGTTTTAATACTCACTACTACATCCTGTATTAAAAGGCTGGTCCTCAGTTTTAATACTCACCACTACATCCTGTATTAAAAGGCTGGTCCTCAGTTTTAATACTCACCACTACATCCTGTATTAAAAGGTTGGTCCTCAGTTTTAATACTCACCACTACATCGTGTATTAAAAGGCTGGTCCTCAGTTTTAATACGCACCACTACATCCTGTATTAAAAGGCTGGTCCTCAGTTTTAATACTCACCACTAAATCCTGTATTAAAAGGCTGGTCCTCAGTTAATACTCACCACTACATCCTGTATTAAAAGGCTGGTCCTCAGTTTTAATACTCACCACTAAATCCTGTATTAAAAGGCTGGTCCTCAGTTTTAATACTCACCACTACATCCTGTATTAAAAGGCTGGTCCTCAGTTTAAATACTCACTACTACATCCTGTATTAAAAGGCTGGTCCTCAGTTTTAATACTCACCACTACATCCTGTATTAAAAGGCTGGTCCTCAGTGTTAATACTCACTACTACATCCTGTATTAAAAGGCTGGTCCTCAGTTTTAATACTCACTACTACATCCTGTATTAAAAGGCTGGTCCTCAGTTTTAATACTCACCACTACATCCTGTATTAAAAGGCTGGTCCTCAGTTTTAATACTCACTACTACATCCTGTATTAAAAGGCTGGTCCTCAGTTTTAATACTCACCACTACATCCTGTATTAAAAGGCTGGTCCTCAGTTTTAATACTCACTACTACATCCTGTATTAAAAGGCTGGTCCTCAGTTTTAATACTCACTACTACATCCTGTATTAAAAGGCTGGTCCTCAGTTTTAATACTCGCTACTACATCCTGTATTAAAATGCTGGTCATCAGTTTTAATACTCACCACTACATCCTGTATTAAAAGGCTGGTCCTCAGTTTTAATACTCACCACTACATCCTGTATTAAAAGGCTGGTCCTCAGTTTTAGTACTCACCACTACATCCTGTATTAAAAGGCTGGTCCTCAGTGTTAATACTCACTACTACATCCTGTATTAAAAGGCTGGTCCTCAGTTTTAATACTCACCACTACATCCTCTATTAAAAGGCTGGTCCTCAGTTTTAATACTCACCACTACATCCTGTATTAAAAGGTTGGTCCTCATTGTTAATGCTCACCACTACATCCTGTATTAAAAGGCTGGTCCTCAGTATTAATACTCACTACTACATCCTGTATTAAAAGGCTGGTCCTCAGTTTTAATACTCACTACTACATCCTGTATTAAAAGACTGGTCCTCAGTTTTAATACTCACCACTACATCCTGTATTAAAAGGCTGGTCCTCAGTTTTAATACTCACCACTACATCCTGTATTAAAAGGCTGGTCCTCAGTTTTAATACTCACCACTACATCCTGTATTAAAAGGCTGGTCCTCAGTTTTAATACTCACCACTACATCCTGTATTAAAAGGCTGGTCCTCAGTTTTAATACTCACCACTACATCCTGTATTAAAAGGCTGGTCCTCAGTTTTAATACTCACCACTACATCCTGTATTAAAAGGCTGGTCCTCAGTTTTAATACTCACCACTACATCCTGTATTAAAAGGCTGGTCCTCAGTTTTAATACTCACCACTACATCCTGTATTAAAAGGCTGGTCCTCAGTTTTAATACTCACCACTACATCCTGTATTAAAAGGCTGGTCCTCAGTTTTAATACTCACCACTACATCCTGTATTAAAAGGCTGGTCCTCAGTTTTAATACTCACCACTACATCCTGTATTAAAAGGCTGGTCCTCAGTTTTAATACTCACCACTACATCCTGTATTTTAAGGCTGGTCCTCATTTTTAATACTCACCACTACATCCTGTATTAAAAGGCTGGTCCTCAGTTTTAATACTCACCACTACATCCTGTATTAAAAGGCTGGTCCTCAGTTTTAATACTCACTACTACATCCTGTATTAAAAGGCTGGTCCTCTGTTAATACTCACCACTACTTCCTGTATTAAAAGGCTGGTCCTCAGTTTTAATACTCACTACTACATCCTGTATTAAAAGGCTGGTCCTCAGTTTTAATACTCGCTACTACATCCTGTATTAAAATGCTGGTCATCAGTTTTAATACTCACCACTACATCCTGTATTAAAAGGCTGGTCCTCAGTTTTAATACTCACCACTACATCCTGTATTAAAAGGCTGGTCCTCAGTTTTAGTACTCACCACTACATCCTGTATTAAAAGGCTGGTCCTCAGTGTTAATACTCACTACTACATCCTGTATTAAAAGGCTGGTCCTCAGTTTTAATACTCACCACTACATCCTGTATTAAAAGGCTGGTCCTCAGTTTTAATACTCACCACTACATCCTGTATTAAAAGGTTGGTCCTCATTGTTAATACTCACCACTACATCCTGTATTACAAGGCTGGTCCTCAGTATTAATACTCACTACTACATCCTGTATTAAAAGGCTGGTCCTCAGTTTTAATACTCACTACTACATCCTGTATTAAAAGACTGGTCCTCAGTTTTAATACTCACCACTACATCCTGTATTAAAAGGCTGGTCCTCAGTTTTAATACTCACCACTACATCCTGTATTAAAAGGCTGGTCCTCAGTTTTAATACTCACCACTACATCCTGTATTAAAAGGCTGGTCCTCAGTTTTAATACTCACCACTAAATCCTGTATTAAAAGGCTGGTCCTCAGTTTTAATACTCACCACTACATCCTGTATTAAAAGGCTGGTCCTCAGTTTTAATACTCACCACTACATCCTGTATTAAAAGGCTGGTCCTCAGTTTTAATACTCACCAATTCATCCTGTATTAAAAGGCTGGTCCTCAGTTTTAATACTCACTACTACATCCTGTATTAAAAGGCTGGTCCTCAGTTTTAATACTCACCACTACATCCTGTATTAAAAGGCTGGTCCTCAGTTTTAATACTCACCACTACATCCTGTATTAAATGGCTGGTCCTCAGTTTTAATACTCACCACTACATCCTGTATTAAAAGGTTGGTCCTCAGTTTTAATACTCACCACTACATCGTGTATTAAAAGGCTGGTCCTCAGTTTTAATACGCACCACTACATCCTGTATTAAAAGGCTGGTCCTCGGTTTTAATACTCACTACTACATCCTGTATTAAAAGGCTGGTCCTCAGTTTTAATACTCGCTACTACATCCTGTATTAAAAGGCTGGTCCTCAGTTTTAATACTCACCACTGCATCCTGTATTAAAAGTCTGGTCCTCAGTTTTAATACTCCCCACGACATCCTGTATTAAAAGGCTGGTCCTCAGTTTTAATACTCACTACTACATCCTGTATTAAAAGGCTGGTCCTCAGTGTTAATACTCACTACTACATCCTGTATTAAAAGGCTGGTCCTCAGTTTTAATACTCACCACTACATCCTGTATTAAAAGGCTGGTCCTCAGTTTTAATACTCACCACCACATCCTGTATTAAAAGGCTGGTCCTCAGTTTTAATACTCACTACTACATCCTGTATTAAAAGGCTGGTCCTCAGTTTTAATACTCACCACTACATCCTGTATTAAAAGGCTGGTCCTCAGTTTTAATACTCACCACTACATCCTGTATTAAAAGGCTGGTCCTCAGTTTTAATACTCACCACTACATCCTGTATTAAAAGGCTGGTCCTCAGTTTTAATACTCACCACTACATCCTGTATTTTAAGGCTGGTCCTCATTTTTAATACTCACCACTACATCCTGTATTAAAAGGCTGGTCCTCAGTTTTAATACTCACTACTACATCCTGTATTAAAAGGCTGGTCCTCTGTTAATACTCACTACTACTTCCTGTATTAAAAGGCTGGTCCTCAGTTTTAATACTCACCACTACATCCTGTATTTTAAGGCTGGTCCTCATTTTTAATACTCACCACTACATCCTGTATTAAAAGGCTGGTCCTCAGTTTTAATACTCACCACTACATCCTGTATTTTAAGGCTGGTCCTCATTTTTAATACTCACCACTACATCGTGTATTAAAAGGCTGGTCCTCAGTTTTAATACGCACCACTACATCCTGTATTAAAAGGCTGGTCCTCGGTTTTAATACTCACTACTACATCCTGTATTAAAAGGCTGATCCTCAGTTTTAATACTCGCTACTACATCCTGTATTAAAAGGCTGGTCCTCAGTTTTAATACTCACCACTGCATCCTGTATTAAAAGTCTGGTCCTCAGTTTTAATACTCACCACTACATCCTGTATTAAAAGGCTGGTCCTCAGTTTAAATACTCACTACTACATCCTGTATTAAAAGGCTGGTCCTCAGTTTTAATACTCACTACTACATCCTGTATTAAAATGCTGGTCCTCAGTGTTAATACTCACTACTACATACTGTATTAAAAGGCTGGTCCTCAGTTTTAATACTCACCACTACATCCTGTATTAAAAGGCTGGTCCTCAGTTTTAATACTCACCACCACATCCTGTATTAAAAGGCTGGTCCTCAGTTTTAATACTCACTACTACATCCTGTATTAAAAGGCTGGTCCTCAGTTTTAATACTCACCACTACATCCTGTATTAAAAGGCTGGTCCTCAGTTTTAATACTCACTACTACATCCTGTATTAAAAGGCTGGTCCTCAGTTGTAATACTCACTACTACATCCTGTATTAAAAGGCTGGTTCTCAGTTTTAATACTCACCACTAAATCCTGTATTAAAAGGTTGGTCCTCAGTGTTAATACGCACTACTACATCCTGTATTAAAAGGTTGGCTGGTCCTCAGTTTTAATACTCACCACTACATCCTGTATTAAAAGGCTGGTCCTCAGTTTTAATACTCACCACTACATCCTGTATTAAAAGGCTGGTCCTCAGTTTTAATACTCACCACTACATCCTGTATTAAAAGGCTGGTCCTCAGTTTTAATACTCACCACTACATCCTGTATTAAAAGGCTGGTCCTCAGTTTTAATACTCACCACTACATCGTGTATTAAAAGGCTGGTCCTCAGTTTTAATACTCACCACTACATCCTGTATTAAAAGGCTGGTCCTCAGTTTTAATACTCACCACTACATCCTGTATTTTAAGGCTGGTCCTCATTTTTAATACTCACCACTACATCCTGTATTAAAAGGCTGGTCCTCAGTTTTAATACTCACCACTACATCCTGTATTTTAAGGCTGGTCCTCATTTTTAATACTCACCACTACATCCTGTATTAAAAGGCTGGTCCTCAGTTTTAATACTCACTACTACATCCTGTATTAAAAGGCTGGTCCTCTGTTAATACTCACTACTACTTCCTGTATTAAAAGGCTGGTCCTCAGTTTTAATACTCACTACTACATCCTGTATTAAAAGGCTGGTCCTCAGTTTTAATACTCGCTACTACATCCTGTATTAAAATGCTGGTCCTCAGTTTTAATACTCACCACTACATCCTGTATTAAAAGGCTGGTCCTCAGTTTTAATACTCACCACTACATCCTGTATTAAAAGGCTGGTCCTCAGTTTTAGTACTCACCACTACATCCTGTATTAAAAGGCTGGTCCTCAGTGTTAATACTCACTACTACATCCTGTATTAAAAGGCTGGTCCTCAGTTTTAATACTCACCACTACATCCTGTATTAAAAGGCTGGTCCTCAGTTTTAATACTCACCACTACATCCTGTATTAAAAGGTTGGTCCTCATTGTTAATACTCACCACTACATCCTGTATTAAAAGGCTGGTCCTCAGTATTAATACTCACTACTACATCCTGTATTAAAAGACTGGTCCTCAGTTTTAATACTCACCACTACATCCTGTATTAAAAGGCTGGTCCTCAGTTTTAATACTCACCACTACATCCTGTATTAAAAGGCTGGTCCTCAGTTTTAATACTCACCACTAAATCCTGTATTAAAAGGCTGGTCCTCAGTTAATACTCACCACTACATCCTGTATTAAAAGGCTGGTCCTCAGTTTTAATACTCACCACTAAATCCTGTATTAAAAGGCTGGTCCTCAGTTTTAGTACTCACTACTACATCCTGTATTAAAAGACTGGTCCTCAGTTTTAATACTCACCACTACATCCTGTATTAAAAGGCTGGTCCTCAGTTTTAATACTCACCACTACATCCTGTATTAAAAGGCTGGTCCTCAGTTTTAATACTCACCACTACATCCTGTATTAAAAGGCTGGTCCTCAGTTTTAATACTCACCACTAAATCCTGTATTAAAAGGCTGGTCCTCAGTTTTAATACTCACCACTACATCCTGTATTAAAAGGCTGGTCCTCAGTTTTAATACTCACCACTACATCCTGTATTAAAAGGTTGGTCCTCATTGTTAATACTCACCACTACATCCTGTATTAAAAGGCTGGTCCTCAGTTTTAATACTCACTACTACATCCTGTATTAAAAGACTGGTCCTCAGTTTTAATACTCACCACTACATCCTGTATTAAAAGGCTGGTCCTCAGTTTTAATACTCACCACTACATCCTGTATTAAAAGGCTGGTCCTCAGTTTTAATACTCACCACTACATCCTGTATTAAAAGGCCGGTCCTCAGTTTTAATACTCACCACTAAATCCTGTATTAAAAGGCTGGTCCTCAGTTTTAATACTCACCACTACATCCTGTATTAAAAGGCTGGTCCTCAGTTTTAATACTCACCACTACATCCTGTATTAAAAGGCTGGTCCTCAGTTTTAATACTCACCACTACATCCTCTATTAAAAGGCTGGTCCTCAGTTTTAATACTCACCACTACATCCTGTATTAAAAGGCTGGTCCTCAGTTTTAATACTCACCACCACATCCTGTATTAAAAGGCTGGTCCTCAGTTTTAATACTCACCACTAAATCCTGTATTAAAAGGTTGGTCCTCAGTGTTAATACGCACTACTACATCCTGTATTAAAAGGCTGGTCCTCAGTTTTAATACTCACCACTACATCCTGTATTAAAAGGCTGGTCCTCTGTTTTAATACTCACTACTACTTCCTGTATTAAAAGGCTGGTCCTCAGTTTTAATACTCACTACTACATCCTGTATTAAAAGGCTGGTCCTCAGTTTTAATACTCGCTACTACATCCTGTATTAAAATGCTGGTCATCAGTTTTAGTACTCACCACTACATCCTGTATTAAAAGGCTGGTCCTCAGTGTTAATACTCACCACTACATCCTGTATTAAAAGGCTGGTCCTCAGTTTTAATACTCACCACTACATCCTGTATTAAAAGGCTGGTCCTCAGTTTTAATACTCACCACTACATCCTGTATTAAAAGGTTGGTCCTCATTGTTAATACTCACCACTACATCCTGTATTAAAAGGCTGGTCCTCAGTATTAATACTCACTACTACATCCTGTAATAAAAGGCTGGTCCTCAGTTTTAATACTCACTACTACATCCTGTATTAAAAGACTGGTCCTCAGTTTTAATACTCACCACTACATCCTGTATTAAAAGGCTGGTCCTCAGTTTTAATACTCACCACTACATCCTGTATTAAAAGGCTGGTCCTCAGTTTTAATACTCACCACTACATCCTGTATTAAAAGGCTGGTCCTCAGTTTTAATACTCACCACTAAATCCTGTATTAAAAGGCTGGTCCTCAGTTTTAATACTCACCACTACATCCTGTATTAAAAGGCTGGTCCTCAGTTTTAATACTCACCACTACATCCTGTATTAAAAGGCTGGTCCTCAGTTTTAATACTCACCACTACATCCTGTATTAAAAGGCTGGTCCTCAGTTTTAATACTCACCACTACATCCTGTATTAAAAGGCTGGTCCTCAGTTTTAGTACTCACTACTACATCCTGTATTAAAAGACTGGTCCTCAGTTTTAATACTCACCACTACATCCTGTATTAAAAGGCTGGTCCTCAGTTTTAATACTCACCACTACATCCTGTATTAAAAGGATGGTCCTCAGTTTTAATACTCACCACTACATCCTGTATTAAAAGGCTGGTCCTCAGTTTTAATACTCACCACTAAATCCTGTATTAAAAGGCTGGTCCTCAGTTTTAATACTCACCACTACATCCTGTATTAAAAGGCTGGTCCTCAGTTTTAATACTCACCACTACATCCTGTATTAAAAGGTTGGTCCTCATTGTTAATACTCACCACTACATCCTGTATTAAAAGGCTGGTCCTCAGTTTTAATACTCACCACTAAATCCTGTATTAAAAGGCTGGTCCTCAGTTTTAATACTCACCACTACATCCTGTATTAAAAGGCTGGTCCTCAGTTTTAATACTCACCACTACATCCTGTATTAAAAGGCTGGTCCTCAGTTTTAATACTCACCACCACATCCTGTATTAAAAGGCTGGTCCTCAGTTTTAATACTCACCACTAAATCCTGTATTAAAAGGTTGGTCCTCAGTGTTAATACGCACTACTACATCCTGTATTAAAAGGTTGGCTGGTCCTCAGTTTTAATACTCACCACTACATCCTGTATTAAAAGGCTGGTCCTCTGTTAATACTCACTACTACTTCCTGTATTAAAAGGCTGGTCCTCAGTTTTAATACTCACTACTACATCCTGTATTAAAAGGCTGGTCCTCAGTTTTAATACTCACTACTACATCCTGTATTAAAAGGCTGGTCCTCAGTTTTAATACTCGCTACTACATCCTGTATTAAAATGCTGGTCATCAGTTTTAGTACTCACCACTACATCCTGTATTAAAAGGCTGGTCCTCAGTGTTAATACTCACCACTACATCCTGTATTAAAAGGCTGGTCCTCAGTTTTAATACTCACCACTACATCCTGTATTAAAAGGCTGGTCCTCAGTTTTAATACTCACCACTACATCCTGTATTAAAAGGTTGGTCCTCATTGTTAATACTCACCACTACATCCTGTATTAAAAGGCTGGTCCTCAGTATTAATACTCACTACTACATCCTGTAATAAAAGGCTGGTCCTCAGTTTTAATACTCACTACTACATCCTGTATTAAAAGACTGGTCCTCAGTTTTAATACTCACCACTACATCCTGTATTAAAAGGCTGGTCCTCAGTTTTAATACTCACCACTACATCCTGTATTAAAAGGCTGGTCCTCAGTTTTAATACTCACCACTACATCCTGTATTAAAAGGCTGGTCCTCAGTTTTAATACTCACCACTAAATCCTGTATTAAAAGGCTGGTCCTCAGTTTTAATACTCACCACTACATCCTGTATTAAAAGGCTGGTCCTCAGTTTTAATACTCACCACTACATCCTGTATTAAAAGGCTGGTCCTCAGTTTTAATACTCACCACTACATCCTGTATTAAAAGGCTGGTCCTCAGTTTTAATACTCACCACTACATCCTGTATTAAAAGGCTGGTCCTCAGTTTTAGTACTCACTACTACATCCTGTATTAAAAGACTGGTCCTCAGTTTTAATACTCACCACTACATCCTGTATTAAAAGGCTGGTCCTCAGTTTTAATACTCACCACTACATCCTGTATTAAAAGGCTGGTCCTCAGTTTTAATACTCACCACTACATCCTGTATTAAAAGGCTGGTCCTCAGTTTTAATACTCACCACTAAATCCTGTATTAAAAGGCTGGTCCTCAGTTTTAATACTCACCACTACATCCTGTATTAAAAGGCTGGTCCTCAGTTTTAATACTCACCACTACATCCTGTATTAAAAGGTTGGTCCTCATTGTTAATACTCACCACTACATCCTGTATTAAAAGGCTGGTCCTCAGTTTTAATACTCACCACTAAATCCTGTATTAAAAGGCTGGTCCTCAGTTTTAATACTCACCACTACATCCTGTATTAAAAGGCTGGTCCTCAGTTTTAATACTCACCACTACATCCTGTATTAAAAGGCTGGTCCTCAGTTTTAATACTCACCACCACATCCTGTATTAAAAGGCTGGTCCTCAGTTTTAATACTCACCACTAAATCCTGTATTAAAAGGTTGGTCCTCAGTGTTAATACGCACTACTACATCCTGTATTAAAAGGTTGGCTGGTCCTCAGTTTTAATACTCACCACTACATCCTGTATTAAAAGGCTGGTCCTCTGTTAATACTCACTACTACTTCCTGTATTAAAAGGCTGGTCCTCAGTTTTAATACTCACTACTACATCCTGTATTAAAAGGCTGGTCCTCAGTTTTAATACTCGCTACTACATCCTGTATTAAAATGCTGGTCATCAGTTTTAATACTCACCACTACATCCTGTATTAAAAGGCTGGTCCTCAGTGTTAATACTCACTACTACATCCTGTATTAAAAGGCTGGTCCTCAGTTTTAATACTCACCACTACATCCTGTATTAAAAGGCTGGTCCTCAGTTTTAATACTCACCACTACATCCTGTATTAAAAGGTTGGTCCTCATTGTTAATACTCACCACTACATCCTGTATTAAAAGGCTGGTCCTCAGTATTAATACTCACTACTACATCCTGTATTAAAAGGCTGGTCCTCAGTTTTAATACTCACTACTACATCCTGTATTAAAAGACTGGTCCTCAGTTTTAATACTCACCACTACATCCTGTATTAAAAGGCTGGTCCTCAGTTTTAATACTCACCACTACATCCTGTATTAAAAGGCTGGTCCTCAGTTTTAATACTCACCACTACATCCTGTATTAAAAGGCTGGTCCTCAGTTTTAATACTCACCACTAAATCCTGTATTAAAAGGCTGGTCCTCAGTTTTAATACTCACCACTACATCCTGTATTAAAAGGCTGGTCCTCAGTTTTAATACTCACCACTACATCCTGTATTAAAAGGCTGGTCCTCAGTTTTAATACTCACCACTACATCCTGTATTAAAAGGCTGGTCCTCAGTTTTAATACTCACCACTAAATCCTGTATTAAAAGGCTGGTCCTCAGTTTTAGTACTCACTACTACATCAGGTATTAAAAGACTGGTCCTCAGTTTTAATACTCACCACTACATCCTGTATTAAAAGGCTGGTCCTCAGTTTTAATACTCACCACTACATCCTGTATTAAAAGGCTGGTCCTCAGTTTTAATACTCACCACTACATCCTGTATTAAAAGGCTGGTCCTCAGTTTTAATACTCACCACTAAATCCTGTATTAAAAGGCTGGTCCTCAGTTTTAATACTCACCACTACATCCTGTATTAAAAGGCTGGTCCTCAGTTTTAATACTCACCACTACATCCTGTATTAAAAGGTTGGTCCTCATTGTTAATACTCACCACTACATCCTGTATTAAAAGGCTGGTCCTCAGTATTAATACTCACTACTACATCCTGTATTAAAAGGCTGGTCCTCAGTTTTAATACTCACTACTACATCCTGTATTAAAAGACTGGTCCTCAGTTTTAATACTCACCACTACATCCTGTATTAAAAGGCTGGTCCTCAGTTTTAATACTCACCACTACATCCTGTATTAAAAGGCTGGTCCTCAGTTTTAATACTCACCACTAAATCCTGTATTAAAAGGCTGGTCCTCAGTTTTAATACTCACCACTACATCCTGTATTAAAAGGCTGGTCCTAAGTTTTAATACTCACCACTACATCCTGTATTAAAAGGCTGGTCCTCAGTTTTAATACTCACCACTACATCCTGTATTAAAAGGCTGGTCCTCAGTTTTAATACTCACCACTAAATCCTGTATTAAAAGGCTGGTCCTCAGTTTTAGTACTCACTACTACATCCTGTATTAAAAGACTGGTCCTCAGTTTTAATACTCACCACTACATCCTGTATTAAAAGGCTGGTCCTCAGTTTTAATACTCACCACTACATCCTGTATTAAAAGGCTGGTCCTCAGTTTTAATACTCACCACTACATCCTGTATTAAAAGGCTGGTCCTCAGTTTTAATACTCACCACTACATCCTGTATTAAAAGGCTGGTCCTCAGTTTTAATACTCACCACCACATCCTGTATTAAAAGGCTGGTCCTCAGTTTTAATACTCACCACTAAATCCTGTATTAAAAGGTTGGTCCTCAGTCTTAATACGCACTACTACATCCTGTATTAAAAGGTTGGCTGGTCCTCAGTTTTAATACTCACCACTACATCCTGTATTAAAAGGCTGGTCCTCAGTTTTAATACTCATCACTACATCCTGTATTAAAAGGCTGGTCCTCAGTTTTAATACTCACCACTACATCCTGTATTAAAAGGCTGGTCCTCAGTTTTAATACTCACTACTACATCCTGTATTAAAAGGCTGGTCCTCAGTTTTAATACTCACCACTACATCCTGTATTAAAAGGCTGGTCCTCAGTTTTAATACTCACCACTACATCCTGTATTAAAAGGCTGGTCCTCAGTTTTAATACTCACTACTACATCCTGTATTAAAAGGCTGGTCCTCAGTTTTAATACTCACCACTACATCCTGTATTAAAAGGCTGGTCCTCAGTTTTAATACTCACCACTACATCCTGTATTAAAAGGCTGGTCCTCAGTTTTAATACTCACTACTACATCCTGTATTAAAAGGCTGGTCCTCAGTTTTAATACTCACCACTACATCCTGTATTAAAAGGCTGGTCCTCAGTTTTAATACTCACCACTACATCCTGTATTAAAAGGTTGGTCCTGTCACGATCGTGTGGCGGATTAACGGACCAAAATGCAGCAGTTGGAAAATATGCCATCTTCTTTTATTTTAACACGAAGATGAACACGACACAAAAACACTTTAACAAAACAACAAATTAACAAAACGACCGTGAAGCTACAAACGTTGTGCACTTACACACACTGGCTACAAACGTTCTTACATAGACAATTACCCACAACCAATGAGAGCCTATGGCTACCCTAAATAAGGCTCCCAATCAGAGACAACCGAAATCAGCTGTCTCTAATTGGGAACTCATTCAGGCCACCATAGACTCTCCTAGACAACTAAACATACATAGAAAACACTAGACACCTGTACTCCACACAAACCCATATACTATACAACAACCCATAACCCCTTTACCATATAAACACCCAACACCAACAAAACATAAACATTCCCCATGTCACACCCTGACCTAACTAAAATAATCAAGAAAACAAAGAATACTAAGGCCAGGGCGTGACATAACCCCCCCCTTGAGGCGCGAACTCCGGGCGCACCATACACAGTCTAGGGGAAGGTCTGGGTGGGCTTCCCTCCACGGTGGCGGCTCCGGCTCTGGTCGTGGTCCCCACTTCACCACAGTCCCTAACCACCTCCTTAGTTTCTTCAAAATAACCCCTCTCCACATTAATCCCATTGCATTAAGGGGGAGTTCCGGATTAAGGGCCAGTACCAGGGTAAGGGGCAGTACCAGGATCAGGGGCAGTACCAGGGTAAGGGGCAGTACCAGGGTAAGGGGCAGTACCAGGGTAAGGGGCAGCACCAGGGTAAGGGGCAGCACCAGGGTAAGGGGCAGCTCCAGGGTAAGGGGCAGCTCCGGACTGAGGAATGGCAGCTCCGGACTGAGGGACTGCAGCTCCGGACTGAGGGACTGCAGCTCCGGACTGAGGGACGGCCCATGGCTGGCTGACAGATCTGGCTGCTCATGGCTGGCTAACTGATCTGGCTGCTCATGGCTTGCTGACGGATCTGGCTGCTCATGGCTGGCTGACGGATCTGGCTGCTCATGGCTGGCAGACGGATTCGGCTGCTCATGGCTAGCTGACGGATCTGGCTGCTCATGGCTAGCTGACGGATCTGGCTGCTCATGGCTAGCTGACGGATCTGGCTGCTCATGGCTAGCTGACGGATCTGGCTGCTCATGGCTAGCTGACGGATCTGGCTGCTCATGGCTAGCTGACGGATCTGGCTGCTCATGGCTGGCTGACGGATCTGGCTGCTCATGGCTGGCTGACGGATCTGGCTGCTCATGGCTAGCTGACGGATCTGGCTGCTCATGGCTGGCTGACGGATCTGGCTGCTCATGGCTAGCTGACGGATCTGGCTGCTCATGGCTAGCTGACGGATCTGGCTGCTCATGGCTAGCTGACGGATCTGGCTGCTCATGGCTGGCTGACTGATCTGGCTGCTCCTGTCTGGTTGGCGGCTCTGGCAGATCCTGTCTGGTTGGCGGCTCTGGCAGATCCTGTCTGGTTGGCGGCTCTGGCAGATCCTGTCTGGTTGGCGGCTCTGGCAGATCCTGTCTGGTTGGCGGCTCTGGCAGATCCTGTCTGGTTGGCGGCTCTAGCGGCTCCTGTCTGGCTGGCGGCTCTAGCGGCTCCTGTCTGGCGGACGGCTCAGTAGGCTCATGGCAGACGGGCGGCTTTGCAGGCTCATTGCAGACGGGCGGCTTTGCAGGCTCATGGCAGACGGATGGCTCAGATGGCGCTGGGGAGACGGATGGCTCAGATGGCGCTGGGGAGACGGATGGCTCAGATGGCGCTGGGGAGACGGATGGCTCAGATGGCGCTGGGGAGACGGACAGTTCAGTCATCGCTGTGCAGACGGCAGACTCCTGCCGGCTGAGGCGCACTGTAGGCCTGGTGCGTGGTGCCGGGACTGGTGGCACCGGGCTGGGGACACGCATCTCAGGGCTAGTGCGGGGAGCAGGAACAGGGCATACTGGACCCTGGGGACGCACATTAGGCCTAGTGCGTGGGGCCGGAACTGGTGGTACCGGACTGGGGACACGCATCTCAGGGCTAATGCGGGGAGCAGGAACAGGGCATACTGGACCCTGGGGACGCACATTAGGCCTAGTGCGTGGGGCCGGAACTGGTGGTACCGGACTGGGGACACGCATCTCAGGGCTAATGCGGGGAGCAGCAACAGGACGCACAGGACTCTGGGTATACACAGGAGGCTTGGTGCGTAATTTAGGCACTGGTGGTAAAGGGCTGGAGACACGCACCATAAGGCTAGTGCGTGGAGGAGGCACTGGTTGTACTGGGCTGGGGACCGTCACAGGAGAGTTAGTACATAGGGCTAATATAGGAGGTGCAGGACTAGGGAGGCGTACAGGAGGCCTGGTTCGTGGGACTGTCCTTTCCAGACGGGTAGCACGCACATCAGGACGAGCATGGAGAGCTGACTCAGGTAACCTCACATCCCGCACACGCTCTGTCGGGCGGATCTTGTGCCTCACGCACCAACACAGCAGCTCCCTCATTTCACTCTCTTCCAACCTCCCCAATAAATCCTTAACAGTCTCTGCATCATTCCCATTGCTCCCCTCCAATCTCAGCCCGACTGGCTCAGGTTCCCTCTTAGAGGAAGCACGGGAAGCATGGGAAGTTGACGCAGTTCTCCCATCTGGACTCGCCACATTCCCCATGAGCCCCTCCCCAAGAAATTTTTGGGTATTACTCACGGGTCTCCAGCCTTGCTTCCGTGCTGCCTCCTCATATCGCCTCCTCTCGGCTTTCGCTGCCTCCAGCTCTTCACGAGGGAGGCGATATTCTCCAGGTTGAGCCCAAGGTCCCTTTCCTTCCAATTCGTCCTCCCATCTCCAGAAATCCTGTGTAGGTAGGTCCTGTTGCCGCCTTCCATGCCGCTTGGTCCTATGGTGAGTAATTCTGTCACGATCGTGTGGCGGATTAACGGACCAAAATGCAGCAGTTGGAAAATATGCCATCTTCTTTTATTTTAACACGAAGATGAACACGACACAAAAACACTTTAACAAAACAACAAATTAACAAAACGACCGTGAAGCTACAAACGTTGTGCACTTACACACACTGGCTACAAACGTTCTTACATAGACAATTACCCACAACCAATGAGAGCCTATGGCTACCCTAAATAAGGCTCCCAATCAGAGACAACCGAAATCAGCTGTCTCTAATTGGGAACTCATTCAGGCCACCATAGACTCTCCTAGACAACTAAACATACATAGAAAACACTAGACACCTGTACTCCACACAAACCCATATACTATACAACAACCCATAACCCCTTTACCATATAAACACCCAACACCAACAAAACATAAACATTCCCCATGTCACACCCTGACCTAACTAAAATAATCAAGAAAACAAAGAATACTAAGGCCAGGGCGTGACAGGTCCTCAGTTTTAATACTCACCACTACATCGTGTATTAAAAGGCTGGTCCTCAGTTTTAATACTCACCACTGCATCCTGTATTAAAAGTCTGGTCCTCAGTTTAAATACTCACCACTACATCCTGTATTAAAAGGCTGGTCCTCAGTTTTAATACTCACCACTACATCCTGCATTAAAAGGCTGGTCCTCAGTTTTAATACTCACCACTGCATCCTGTATTAAAAGTCTGGTCCTCAGTTTAAATACTCACTACTACATCCTGTATTAAAAGGCTGGTCCTCAGTTTTAATACTCACTACTACATCCTGTATTAAAAGGCTGGTCCTCAGTTTTAATACTCACCACTACATCCTGTATTAAAAGGCTGGTCCTCAGTTTAAATACTCACTACTACATCCTGTATTAAAAGGCTGGTCCTCAGTTTTAATACTCACTACTACATCCTGTATTAAAAGGCTGGTCCTCAGTGTTAATACTCACTACTACATCCTGTATTAAAAGGCTGGTCCTCAGTTTTAATACTCACCACTACATCCTGTATTAAAAGGCTGGTCCTCAGTTTTAATACTCACCACCACATCCTGTATTAAAAGGCTGGTCCTCAGTTTTAATACTCACTACTACATCCTGCATTAAAAGGCTGGTCCTCAGTTTTAATACTCACCACTACATCCTGTATTAAAAGGCTGGTCCTCAGTTTTAATACTCACCACTACATCCTGTATTAAAAGGTTGGTCCTCAGTGTTAATACGCACTACTACATCCTGTATTAAAAGGTTGGCTGGTCCTCAGTTTTAATACTCACCACTACATCCTGTATTAAAAGGCTGGTCCTCAGTTTTAATACTCACCACTACATCCTGTATTAAAAGGCTGGTCCTCAGTTTTAATACTCACCACTACATCCTGTATTAAAAGGCTGGTCCTCAGTTTTAATACTCACTACTACATCCTGTATTAAAAGGCTGGTCCTCAGTTTTAATACTCACCACTACATCCTGTATTAAAAGGCTGGTCCTCAGTTTTAATACTCACCACTACATCCTGTATTAAAAGGCTGGTCCTCAGTGTTAATACTCACTACTACATCCTGTATTAAAAGGCTGGTCCTCAGTTTTAATACTCACCACTACATCCTGTATTAAAAGGCTGGTCCTCAGTTTTAATACTCACCACCACATCCTGTATTAAAAGGCTGGTCCTCAGTTTTAATACTCACTACTACATCCTGCATTAAAAGGCTGGTCCTCAGTTTTAATACTCACCACTACATCCTGTATTAAAAGGCTGGTCCTCAGTTTTAATACTCACCACTACATCCTGTATTAAAAGGTTGGTCCTCAGTGTTAATACGCACTACTACATCCTGTATTAAAAGGTTGGCTGGTCCTCAGTTTTAATACTCACCACTACATCCTGTATTAAAAGGCTGGTCCTCAGTTTTAATACTCACCACTACATCCTGTATTAAAAGGCTGGTCCTCAGTTTTAATACTCACCACTACATCCTGTATTAAAAGGCTGGTCCTCAGTTTTAATACTCACTACTACATCCTGTATTAAAAGGCTGGTCCTCAGTTTTAATACTCACCACTACATCCTGTATTAAAAGGCTGGTCCTCAGTTTTAATACTCACCACTACATCGTGTATTAAAAGGCTGGTCCTCAGTTTTAATACGCACCACTACATCCTGTATTAAAAGGCTGGTCCTCGGTTTTAATACTCACTACTACATCCTGTATTAAAAGGCTGGTCCTCAGTTTTAATACTCGCTACTACATCCTGTATTAAAAGGCTGGTCCTCAGTTTTAATACTCACCACTGCATCCTGTATTAAAAGTCTGGTCCTCAGTTTTAATACTCACTACTACATCCTGCATTAAAAGGCTGGTCCTCAGTTTTAATACTCACCACTACATCCTGTATTAAAAGGCTGGTCCTCAGTTTTAATACTCACCACTACATCCTGTATTAAAAGGTTGGTCCTCAGTGTTAATACGCACTACTACATCCTGTATTAAAAGGTTGGCTGGTCCTCAGTTTTAATACTCACCACTACATCCTGTATTAAAAGGCTGGTCCTCAGTTTTAATACTCACTACTACATCCTGTATTAAAAGGTTGGTC
This sequence comes from Salvelinus fontinalis, assembly GCF_029448725.1. Classification (NCBI taxonomy): domain Eukaryota; kingdom Metazoa; phylum Chordata; class Actinopteri; order Salmoniformes; family Salmonidae; genus Salvelinus; species Salvelinus fontinalis. The sequence goes on from NW_026600248.1 coordinate 54,593, forward strand.
CTCAGTTTTAATACTCACCACTACATCCTGTATTAAAAGGCTGGTCCTCAGTTTTAAAACTCACTACTACATCCTGTATTAAAAGGCTGGTCCTCAGTTTTAATACTCACCACTACATCCTGTATTAAAAGGCTGGTCCTCAGTTTTAATACTCACTACTACATCCTGTATTAAAAGGCTGGTCCTCAGTTTTAATACTCACTACTACATCCTGTATTAAAAGGCTGGTCCTCAGTTTTAATACTCACCACTACATCCTGTATTAAAAGGCTGGTCCTCAGTTTTAATACTCACTACTACATCCTGTATTAAAAGGCTGGTCCTCAGTTTTAATACTCACCACTACATCCTGTATTAAAAGGCTGGTCCTCAGTTTTAATACTCACCACTACATCCTGTATTAAAAGGTTGGTCCTCAGTTTTAATACTCACCACTACATCGTGTATTAAAAGGCTGGTCCTCAGTTTTAATACGCACCACTACATCCTGTATTAAAAGGCTGGTCCTCGGTTTTAATACTCACTACTACATCCTGTATTAAAAGGCTGGTCCTCAGTTTTAATACTCGCTACTACATCCTGTATTAAAAGGCTGGTCCTCAGTTTTAATACTCACCACTGCATCCTGTATTAAAAGTCTGGTCCTCAGTTTTAATACTCACCACTACATCCTGTATTAAAAGGCTGGTCCTCAGTTTAAATACTCACTACTACATCCTGTATTAAAAGGCTGGTCCTCAGTTTTAATACTCACTACTACATCCTGTATTAAAAGGCTGGTCCTCAGTGTTAATACTCACCACTACATCCTGTATTAAAAGGCTGGTCCTCAGTTTTAATACTCACCACTACATCCTGTATTAAAAGGCTGGTCCTCAGTTTTAATACTCACCACTAAATCCTGTATTAAAAGGCTGGTCCTCAGTTTTAATACTCACCACTACATCCTGTATTAAAAGGCTGGTCCTCAGTGTTAATACTCACCACTACATCCTGTATTAAAAGGCTGGTCCTCAGTTTTAATACTCACTACTACATCCTGTATTAAAAGGCTGGTCCTCAGTTTTAATACTCACCACTACATCCTGTATTAAAAGGCTGGTCCTCAGTTTTAATACTCACCACTACATCCTGTATTAAAAGGCTGGTCCTCAGTTTTAATACTCACCACTACATCCTGTATTAAAAGGCTGGTCCTCAGTTTTAATACTCACTACTACATCCTGTATTAAAAGGCTGGTCCTCAGTTGTAATACTCACTACTACATCCTGTATTAAAAGGCTGGTTCTCAGTTTTAATACTCACTACTACATCCTGTATTAAAAGGCTGGTCCTCAGTTTTAATACTCACTACTACATCCTGTATTAAAAGGCTGGTCCTCAGTTTTAATACTCACTACTACATCCTGTATTAAAAGGCTGGTCCTCAGTTTTAATACTCACCACTACATCCTGTATTAAAAGGCTGGTCCTCAGTTTTAATACTCACCACTACATCCTGTATTAAAAGGCTGGTCCTCAGTTTTAATACTCACCACTACATCCTGTATTAAAAGGCTGGTCCTCAGTTTAAATACTCACTACTACATCCTGTATTAAAAGGCTGGTCCTCAGTTTTAATACTTACTACTACATCCTGTATTAAAAGGCTGGTCCTCAGTTTTAATACTCACCACTACATCCTGTATTAAAAGGCTGGTCCTCAGTTTTAATACTCACCACTACATCCTGTATTAAAAGGCTGGTCCTCAGTTTTAATACTCACTACTACATCCTGTATTAAAAGGCTGGTCCTCAGTTTTAATACTCACCACTACATCCTGTATTAAAAGGCTGGTCCTCAGTTTTAATACTCACCACTACATCCTGTATTAAAAGGCTGGTCCTCAGTTTAAATACTCACTACTACATCCTGTATTAAAAGGCTGGTCCTCAGTTTTAATACTTACTACTACATCCTGTATTAAAAGGCTGGTCCTCAGTTTTAATACTTACTACTACATCCTGTATTTTAAGGCTGGTCCTCAGTTTTAATACTCACCACTACATCCTGTATTAAAAGGCTGGTCCTCGGTTTTAATACTCACCACTACATCCTGTATTAAAAGGCTGGTCCTCAGTTTTAATACGCACCACTACATCCTGTATTAAAAGGCTGGTCCTCGGTTTTAATACTCACTACTACATCCTGTATTAAAAAGCTGGTCCTCAGTTTTAATACTCGCTACTACATCCTGTATTAAAAGGCTGGTCCTCAGTTTTAATACTCACCACTGCATCCTGTATTAAAAGTCTGGTCCTCAGTTTTAATACTCACCACTACATCCTGTATTAAAAGGCTGGTCCTCAGTTTAAATACTCACTACTACATCCTGTATTAAAAGGCTGGTCCTCAGTTTTAATACTCACTACTACATCCTGTATTAAAAGGCTGGTCCTCAGTGTTAATACTCACTACTACATCCTGTATTAAAAGGCTGGTCCTCAGTTTTAATACTCACCACTACATCCTGTATTAAAAGGCTGGTCCTCAGTTTTAATACTCACCACTACATCCTGTATTAAAAGGCTGGTCCTCAGTTTAAATACTCACTACTACATCCTGTATTAAAAGGCTGGTCCTCAGTTTTAATACTTACTACTACATCCTGTATTAAAAGGCTGGTCCTCAGTTTTAATACTCACCACTACATCCTGTATTTTAAGGCTGGTCCTCAGTTTTAATACTCACCACTACATCCTGTATTAAAAGGCTGGTCCTCAGTTTTAATACTCACCACTACATCGTGTATTAAAAGGCTGGTCCTCAGTTTTAATACTCACTACTACATCCTGTATTAAAAGGCTGGTCCTCAGTTTTAATACTCACTACTACATCCTGTATTAAAAGGCTGGTCCTCAGTTTTAATACTCACTACTACATCCTGTATTAAAAGGCTGGTCCTCAGTTTTAATACTCACCACTACATCGTGTATTAAAAGGCTGGTCCTCAGTTTTAATACGCACCACTACATCCTGTATTAAAAGGCTGGTCCTCGGTTTTAATACTCACTACTACATCCTGTATTAAAAGGCTGGTCCTCAGTTTTAATACTCGCTACTACATCCTGTATTAAAAGGCTGGTCCTCAGTTTTAATACTCACCACTGCATCCTGTATTAAAAGTCTGGTCCTCAGTTTTAATACTCACCACTACATCCTGTATTAAAAGGCTGGTCCTCAGTTTAAATACTCACTACTACATCCTGTATTAAAAGGCTGGTCCTCAGTTTTAATACTCACTACTACATCCTGTATTAAAAGGCTGGTCCTCAGTGTTAATACTCACTACTACATCCTGTATTAAAAGGCTGGTCCTCAGTTTTAATACTCACCACTACATCCTGTATTAAAAGGCTGGTCCTCAGTTTTAATACTCACCACCACATCCTGTATTAAAAGGCTGGTCCTCAGTTTTAATACTCACTACTACATCCTGTATTAAAAGGCTGGTCCTCAGTTTTAATACTCACCACTACATCCTGTATTAAAAGGCTGGTCCTCAGTTTTAATACTCACCACTACATCCTGTATTAAAAGGCTGGTCCTCAGTTTTAATACTCACCACTACATCCTGTATTAAAAGGCTGGTCCTCAGTTTTAATACTCACCACTACATCCTGTATTTTAAGGCTGGTCCTCATTTTTAATACTCACCACTACATCCTGTATTAAAAGGCTGGTCCTCAGTTTTAATACTCACTACTACATCCTGTATTAAAAGGCTGGTCCTCTGTTAATACTCACCACTACATCCTGTATTAAAAGGCTGGTCCTCAGTTTTAATACTCACCACTACATCCTGTATTAAAAGGCTGGTCCTCAGTTTTAATACTCACCACTACATCCTGTATTAAAAGGCTGGTCCTCAGTTTTAATACTCACTACTACATCCTGTATTAAAAGGCTGGTCCTCAGTTTTAATACTCACCACTACATCCTGTATTAAAAGGCTGGTCCTCAGTTTTAATACTCACCACTACATCCTGTATTAAAAGGTTGGTCCTCAGTTTTAATACTCACCACTACATCGTGTATTAAAAGGCTGGTCCTCAGTTTTAATACGCACCACTACATCCTGTATTAAAAGGCTGGTCCTCGGTTTTAATACTCACTACTACATCCTGTATTAAAAGGCTGATCCTCAGTTTTAATACTCGCTACTACATCCTGTATTAAAAGGCTGGTCCTCAGTTTTAATACTCACCACTGCATCCTGTATTAAAAGTCTGGTCCTCAGTTTTAATACTCACCACTACATCCTGTATTAAAAGGCTGGTCCTCAGTTTAAATACTCACTACTACATCCTGTATTAAAAGGCTGGTCCTCAGTTTTAATACTCACTACTACATCCTGTATTAAAAGGCTGGTCCTCAGTGTTAATACTCACTACTACATCCTGTATTAAAAGGCTGGTCCTCAGTTTTAATACTCACCACTACATCCTGTATTAAAAGGCTGGTCCTCAGTTTTAATACTCACCACCACATCCTGTATTAAAAGGCTGGTCCTCAGTTTTAATACTCACTACTACATCCTGTATTAAAAGGCTGGTCCTCAGTTTTAATACTCACCACTACATCCTGTATTAAAAGGCTGGTCCTCAGTTTTAATACTCACCACTACATCCTGTATTAAAAGGCTGGTCCTCAGTTTTAATACTCACCACTACATCCTGTATTAAAAGGCTGGTCCTCAGTTTTAATACTCACTACTACATCCTGTATTAAAAGGCTGGTCCTCAGTTGTAATACTCACTACTACATCCTGTATTAAAAGGCTGGTTCTCAGTTTTAATACTCACCACTAAATCCTGTATTAAAAGGTTGGTCCTCAGTGTTAATACGCACTACTACATCCTGTATTAAAAGGTTGGCTGGTCCTCAGTTTTAATACTCACCACTACATCCTGTATTAAAAGGCTGGTCCTCAGTTTTAATACTCATCACTACATCCTGTATTAAAAGGCTGGTCCTCAGTTTTAATACTCACCACTACATCCTGTATTAAAAGGCTGGTCCTCAGTTTTAATACTCACTACTACATCCTGTATTAAAAGGCTGGTCCTCAGTTTTAATACTCACCACTACATCCTGTATTAAAAGGCTGGTCCTCAGTTTTAATACTCACCACTACATCCTGTATTAAAAGGCTGGTCCTCAGTTTTAATACTCACTACTACATCCTGTATTAAAAGGCTGGTTCTCGGTTTTAATACTCACTACTACATCCTGTAATAAAAGGCTGGTCCTCAGTTTTAATACTCACCACTACATCCTGTATTAAAAGGCTGGTCCTCAGTTTTAATACTCACCACTACATCGTGTATTAAAAGGCTGGTCCTCAGTTTTAATACTCACCACTACATCCTGTATTAAAAGGCTGGTCCTCAGTTTAAATACTCACTACTACATCCTGTATTAAAAGGCTGGTCCTCAGTTTTAATACTTACTACTACATCCTGTATTAAAAGGCTGGTCCTCAGTTTTAATACTCACCACTACATCCTGTATTAAAAGGCTGGTCCTCAGTTTTAATACTCACCACTACATCCTGTATTAAAAGGCTGGTCCTCAGTTTTAATACTCACTACTACATCCTGTATTAAAAGGCTGGTCCTCAGTTTTAATACTCACCACTACATCCTGTATTAAAAGGCTGGTCCTCAGTTTTAATACTCACCACTACATCCTGTATTAAAAGGCTGGTCCTCAGTTTAAATACTCACTACTACATCCTGTATTAAAAGGCTGGTCCTCAGTTTTAATACTTACTACTACATCCTGTATTAAAAGGCTGGTCCTCAGTTTTAATACTTACTACTACATCCTGTATTTTAAGGCTGGTCCTCAGTTTTAATACTCACCACTACATCCTGTATTAAAAGGCTGGTCCTCGGTTTTAATACTCACCACTACATCCTGTATTAAAAGGCTGGTCCTCAGTTTTAATACGCACCACTACATCCTGTATTAAAAGGCTGGTCCTCGGTTTTAATACTCACTACTACATCCTGTATTAAAAGGCTGGTCCTCAGTTTTAATACTCGCTACTACATCCTGTATTAAAAGGCTGGTCCTCAGTTTTAATACTCACCACTGCATCCTGTATTAAAAGTCTGGTCCTCAGTTTTAATACTCACCACTACATCCTGTATTAAAAGGCTGGTCCTCAGTTTAAATACTCACTACTACATCCTGTATTAAAAGGCTGGTCCTCAGTTTTAATACTCACTACTACATCCTGTATTAAAAGGCTGGTCCTCAGTGTTAATACTCACTACTACATCCTGTATTAAAAGGCTGGTCCTCAGTTTTAATACTCACCACTACATCCTGTATTAAAAGGCTGGTCCTCAGTTTTAATACTCACCACTACATCCTGTATTAAAAGGCTGGTCCTCAGTTTAAATACTCACTACTACATCCTGTATTAAAAGGCTGGTCCTCAGTTTTAATACTTACTACTACATCCTGTATTAAAAGGCTGGTCCTCAGTTTTAATACTCACCACTACATCCTGTATTTTAAGGCTGGTCCTCAGTTTTAATACTCACCACTACATCCTGTATTAAAAGGCTGGTCCTCAGTTTTAATACTCACCACTACATCGTGTATTAAAAGGCTGGTCCTCAGTTTTAATACTCACTACTACATCCTGTATTAAAAGGCTGGTCCTCAGTTTTAATACTCACTACTACATCCTGTATTAAAAGGCTGGTCCTCAGTTTTAATACTCACTACTACATCCTGTATTAAAAGGCTGGTCCTCAGTTTTAATACTCACCACTACATCGTGTATTAAAAGGCTGGTCCTCAGTTTTAATACGCACCACTACATCCTGTATTAAAAGGCTGGTCCTCGGTTTTAATACTCACTACTACATCCTGTATTAAAAGGCTGGTCCTCAGTTTTAATACTCGCTACTACATCCTGTATTAAAAGGCTGGTCCTCAGTTTTAATACTCACCACTGCATCCTGTATTAAAAGTCTGGTCCTCAGTTTTAATACTCACCACTACATCCTGTATTAAAAGGCTGGTCCTCAGTTTAAATACTCACTACTACATCCTGTATTAAAAGGCTGGTCCTCAGTTTTAATACTCACTACTACATCCTGTATTAAAAGGCTGGTCCTCAGTGTTAATACTCACTACTACATCCTGTATTAAAAGGCTGGTCCTCAGTTTTAATACTCACCACTACATCCTGTATTAAAAGGCTGGTCCTCAGTTTTAATACTCACCACCACATCCTGTATTAAAAGGCTGGTCCTCAGTTTTAATACTCACTACTACATCCTGTATTAAAAGGCTGGTCCTCAGTTTTAATACTCACCACTACATCCTGTATTAAAAGGCTGGTCCTCAGTTTTAATACTCACCACTACATCCTGTATTAAAAGGCTGGTCCTCAGTTTTAATACTCACCACTACATCCTGTATTAAAAGGCTGGTCCTCAGTTTTAATACTCACCACTACATCCTGTATTTTAAGGCTGGTCCTCATTTTTAATACTCACCACTACATCCTGTATTAAAAGGCTGGTCCTCAGTTTTAATACTCACTACTACATCCTGTATTAAAAGGCTGGTCCTCTGTTAATACTCACCACTACATCCTGTATTAAAAGGCTGGTCCTCAGTTTTAATACTCACCACTACATCCTGTATTAAAAGGCTGGTCCTCAGTTTTAATACTCACCACTACATCCTGTATTAAAAGGCTGGTCCTCAGTTTTAATACTCACTACTACATCCTGTATTAAAAGGCTGGTCCTCAGTTTTAATACTCACCACTACATCCTGTATTAAAAGGCTGGTCCTCAGTTTTAATACTCACCACTACATCCTGTATTAAAAGGTTGGTCCTCAGTTTTAATACTCACCACTACATCGTGTATTAAAAGGCTGGTCCTCAGTTTTAATACGCACCACTACATCCTGTATTAAAAGGCTGGTCCTCGGTTTTAATACTCACTACTACATCCTGTATTAAAAGGCTGATCCTCAGTTTTAATACTCGCTACTACATCCTGTATTAAAAGGCTGGTCCTCAGTTTTAATACTCACCACTGCATCCTGTATTAAAAGTCTGGTCCTCAGTTTTAATACTCACCACTACATCCTGTATTAAAAGGCTGGTCCTCAGTTTAAATACTCACTACTACATCCTGTATTAAAAGGCTGGTCCTCAGTTTTAATACTCACTACTACATCCTGTATTAAAAGGCTGGTCCTCAGTGTTAATACTCACTACTACATCCTGTATTAAAAGGCTGGTCCTCAGTTTTAATACTCACCACTACATCCTGTATTAAAAGGCTGGTCCTCAGTTTTAATACTCACCACCACATCCTGTATTAAAAGGCTGGTCCTCAGTTTTAATACTCACTACTACATCCTGTATTAAAAGGCTGGTCCTCAGTTTTAATACTCACCACTACATCCTGTATTAAAAGGCTGGTCCTCAGTTTTAATACTCACCACTACATCCTGTATTAAAAGGCTGGTCCTCAGTTTTAATACTCACCACTACATCCTGTATTAAAAGGCTGGTCCTCAGTTTTAATACTCACTACTACATCCTGTATTAAAAGGCTGGTCCTCAGTTGTAATACTCACTACTACATCCTGTATTAAAAGGCTGGTTCTCAGTTTTAATACTCACCACTAAATCCTGTATTAAAAGGTTGGTCCTCAGTGTTAATACGCACTACTACATCCTGTATTAAAAGGTTGGCTGGTCCTCAGTTTTAATACTCACCACTACATCCTGTATTAAAAGGCTGGTCCTCAGTTTTAATACTCATCACTACATCCTGTATTAAAAGGCTGGTCCTCAGTTTTAATACTCACCACTACATCCTGTATTAAAAGGCTGGTCCTCAGTTTTAATACTCACTACTACATCCTGTATTAAAAGGCTGGTCCTCAGTTTTAATACTCACCACTACATCCTGTATTAAAAGGCTGGTCCTCAGTTTTAATACTCACCACTACATCCTGTATTAAAAGGCTGGTCCTCAGTTTTAATACTCACTACTACATCCTGTATTAAAAGGCTGGTTCTCGGTTTTAATACTCACTACTACATCCTGTAATAAAAGGCTGGTCCTCAGTTTTAATACTCACCACTACATCCTGTATTAAAAGGCTGGTCCTCAGTTTTAATACTCACCACTACATCGTGTATTAAAAGGCTGGTCCTCAGTTTTAATACTCACCACTACATCCTGTATTAAAAGGCTGGTCCTCAGTTTTAATACTCACCACTACATCCTGTATTTTAAGGCTGGTCCTCATTTTTAATACTCACCACTACATCCTGTATTAAAAGGCTGGTCCTCAGTTTTAATACTCACCACTACATCCTGTATTTTAAGGCTGGTCCTCATTTTTAATACTCACCACTACATCCTGTATTAAAAGGCTGGTCCTCAGTTTTAATACTCACTACTACATCCTGTATTAAAAGGCTGGTCCTCTGTTAATACTCACTACTACTTCCTGTATTAAAAGGCTGGTCCTCAGTTTTAATACTCACTACTACATCCTGTATTAAAAGGCTGGTCCTCAGTTTTAATACTCGCTACTACATCCTGTATTAAAATGCTGGTCATCAGTTTTAATACTCACCACTACATCCTGTATTAAAAGGCTGGTCCTCAGTTTTAATACTCACCACTACATCCTGTATTAAAAGGCTGGTCCTCAGTTTTAGTACTCACCACTACATCCTGTATTAAAAGGCTGGTCCTCAGTGTTAATACTCACTACTACATCCTGTATTAAAAGGCTGGTCCTCAGTTTTAATACTCACCACTACATCCTGTATTAAAAGGCTGGTCCTCAGTTTTAATACTCACCACTACATCCTGTATTAAAAGGTTGGTCCTCATTGTTAATACTCACCACTACATCCTGTATTAAAAGGCTGGTCCTCAGTATTAATACTCACTACTACATCCTGTATTAAAAGGCTGGTCCTCAGTTTTAATACTCACTACTACATCCTGTATTAAAAGACTGGTCCTCAGTTTTAATACTCACCACTACATCCTGTATTAAAAGGCTGGTCCTCAGTTTTAATACTCACCACTACATCCTGTATTAAAAGGCTGGTCCTCAGTTTTAATACTCACCACTACATCCTGTATTAAAAGGCTGGTCCTCAGTTTTAATACTCACCACTAAATCCTGTATTAAAAGGCTGGTCCTCAGTTTTAATACTCACCACTACATCCTGTATTAAAAGGCTGGTCCTCAGTTTTAATACTCACCACTACATCCTGTATTAAAAGGCTGGTCCTCAGTTTTAATACTCACCACTACATCCTGTATTAAAAGGCTGGTCCTCAGTTTTAATACTCGCCACTACATCCTGTATTAAAAGGCTGGTCCTCAGTTTTAATACTCACCACCACATCCTGTATTAAAGCGCTGGTCCTCAGTTTTAATACTCACCACTAAATCCTGTATTAAAAGGTTGGTCCTCAGTGTTAATACGCACTACTACATCCTGTATTAAAAGGTTGGCTGGTCTTCAGTTTTAATACTCATCACTACATCCTGTATTAAAAGGCTGGTCCTCAGTTTTAATACTCATCACTACATCCTGTATTAAAAGGCTGGTCCTCAGTTTTAATACTCACCACTACATCCTGTATTAAAAGGCTGGTCCTCAGTTTTAATACTCACTACCACATCCTGTATTCAAAGGCTGGTCCTCAGTTTTAATACTCACCACTACATCCTGTATTAAAAGGCTGGTCCTCAGTATTAATACTCACTACTACATTCTGTATTAAAAGGCTGGTCCTCAGTTGTAATACTCACCACTACATCCTGTATTAAAAGGCTGGTCCTCAGTTTTAATACTCACCACTACATCCTGTATTAAAAGGCTGGTCCTCAGTTTTAATACCCACCACTACATCCTGTATTAAAAGGCTGGTCCTCAGTTTTAATACTCCCTACTACATCCTGTATTAAAAGGCTGGTCCTCAGTTTTAATACTCACTACTACATCCTGTATTAAAAGGCTGGTCCTCAGTTTTAATACTCACCACTACATCCTGTATTAAAAGGCTGGTCCTCAGTGTTAATACTCACCACTATATCCTGTATTAAAAGGTTGGCTGGTCCACAGTATTAATACTCACTACTACATCCTGTATTAAAAGGCTGGTCCTCAGTTTTAATACTCACCACTACATCCTGTATTAAATGGCTGGTCCTCAGTTTTAATACTCACCACTACATCCTGTATTAAAAGGCTGGTCCTCAGTTTTAATGCTCACCACGACATCCTGTATTAAAAGGCTGGTCCTCAGTTTTAATACTCACCACTACATCCTGTATTAAAAGGCTGGTCCTCAGTTGTAATACTCACTACTACATCCTGTATTAAAAGTCTGGTCCTCAGTTTTAATACTCACTACTACATCCTGTATTAAAAGGCTGGTCCTCAGTTTTAATACTCACCACTACATCCTGTATTAAAAGGCTGGTCCTCAGTTTTAATACTCACCACTACATCCTGTATTAAAAGGCTGGTCCTCAGTTTTAATACTCACTACTACATCCTGTATTAAAAGGCTGGTCCTCAGTTTTAATACTCACCACTACATCCTGTATTAAAAGGCTGGTCCTCAGTTTTAATACTCACTACTACATCCTGTATTAAAAGGCTGGTCCTCAGTTTTAATACTCACCACTACATCCTGTATTAAAAGGCTGGTCCTCAGTTTTAATACTCACTACCACATCCTGTATTCAAAGGCTGGTCCTCAGTTTTAATACTCACCACTACATCCTGTATTAAAAGGCTGGTCCTCAGTATTAATACTCACTACTACATTTTGTATTAAAAGGCTGGTCCTCAGTTGTAATACTCACCACTACATCCTGTATTAAAAGGCTGGTCCTCAGTTTTAATACTCACCACTACATCCTGTATTAAAAGGCTGGTCCTCAGTTTTAATACTCACCAATACATCCTGTATTAAAAGGCTGGTCCTCAGTTTTAATACTCACCACTACATCCTGTATTAAAAGGCTGGTCCTCAGTTTTAATACTCATCACTACATCCTGTATTAAAAGGCTGGTCCTCAGTTTCAATACTCACCACTACATCCTGTATTAAAAAGCTGGTCCTCACTTTTAATACTCACTACTACATCCTGTATTAAAAGGCTGGTCCTCAGTTTTAATACTCACCACTACATCCTGTATTAAAAGGCTGGTCCTCAGTTTTAATACTCACTACCACATCCTGTATTCAAAGGCTGGTCCTCAGTTTTAATACTCACCACTACATCCTGTATTAAAAGGCTGGTCCTCAGTATTAATACTCACTACTACATTCTGTATTAAAAGGCTGGTCCTCAGTTGTAATACTCACCACTACATCCTGTATTAAAAGGCTGGTCCTCAGTTTTAATACTCACTACTACATCCTGTATTAAAAGGCCGGTCCTCAGTTTTAATACTCACCACTACATCCTGTATTAAAAGGCTGGTCCTCAGTTTTAATACTCACCACTACATCCTGTATTAAAAGGCTGGTCCTCAGATGTAATACTCACCACTACATCCTGTATTAAAATGCTGGTCCTCAGTTTTAATACTCACCACTACATCCTGTATTAAAAGGCTGGTCCTCAGTTTTAATCCTCACCACTACATCCTGTATTAAAAGGCTGGTCCTCAGTTTTAATACTCACCACTACATCCTGTATTAAAAGGCTGGTCCTCAGTTTTAAGACTCACCACTACATCCTGTATTAAAAGGCTGGTCCTCAGTTTTAATACTCACCACTACATCCTGTATTAAAAGGCTGGTCCTCAGTTTTATTACTCATCACTACATCCTGTATTAAAAGGCTGGTCCTCAGTTTCAATACTCACCACTACATCCTGTATTAAAAAGCTGGTCCTCAGTTTTAATACTCACTACTACATCCTGTTGAAAAGGCTGGTCCTCAGTTTTAATACTCACCACTACATCCTGTATTAAAAGGCTGGTCCTCAGTTTTAATACTCACCACTACATCCTGTATTAAAAGGCTGGTCCTCAGGTTTAATACTCACCACTACATCCTGTATTAAAAGGCTGGTCCTCAGTTTTAATACTCACCACTACATCTTGTATTAAAATGCTGGTCCTCAGTTTTAATACTCACCACTACATCCTGTATTAAAAGGCTGGTCCTCAGTTTTAATACTCACTACTACATCCTGTATTAAAAGGCTGGTCCTCAGTTTTAATACTCACTACTACATCCTGTATTAAAAGGCTGGTCCTCAGTTTTAATACTCACCACTACATCCTGTATTAAAAGGCTGGTCCTCAGTATTAATACTCACTACTACATTCTGTATTAAAAGGCTGGTCCTCAGTTGTAATATTCACCACTACATCCTGTATTAAAAGGCTGGTCCTCAGTTTTAATCCTCACTACTACATCCTGTATTAAAATGCTGGACCTCAGTGTTAATACTCACTACTACATCCTGTATTAAAAGGCTGGTGCTCAGTTTTAATACTCACCACTACATCCTGTATTAAAAGGCTGGTGCTCAGTTTTAATACTCACCACTACATCTTGTATTAAAAGGCTGGTCCTCCGTTTTAATACTCACCACTACATCCTGTATTAAAAGGCTGGTCCTCAGTTTTAATACTCACTACTACATCCTGTATTAAAAGGATGGTCCTCAGTTTTAATACGCACTACTACATCCTGTATTAAAAGGCTGGTCCTCAGTTTTAATACTCACTACTACATCCTGTATTAAAAGGCTGGTCCTCAGTTTTAATACTCACCACTACATCCTGTATTAAAAGGCTGGTCCTCAGTTTTAATACTCACCACTACATCCTGTATTAAAAGGCTGGTCCTCCGTTTTAATACTCACTACTACATCCTGTATTAAAAGTCTGGTCCTCAGTTTTAATACTCACTACTACATCCTGTATTAAAAGGCTGGTCCTCAGTTTTAATACTCACTACTACATCCTGTATTAAAAGGCTGGTCCTGAGTTTTAATACCAACCACTATATCCTGTATTAAAAGGCTGGTCCTCAGTTTTAATACTCACTACTACATCCTGTATTAAAAGGCTGGTCCTCAGTTTTAATACTCACCACTACATCCTGTATTAAAAGGCTGGTCCTCAGTTTTAATACTCACCACTACATCCAGTACTAAAAGGCTGGTCCTCAGTTTTAATACTCACCACTACATCGTGTATTAAAAGGCTGGTCCTCAGTTTTAATACTCACCACTACATTCTGTATTAAAAGGCTGGTCCTCAGTTTTAATACTCACCACTACATCCTGTATTAAAAGGCTGGTCCTCAGTTTTAATACTCACTACTACATCCTGTATGAAAAGGCTGGTCCTCAGTTTTAATACTCACCACTACATCCTGTATTAAAAGGCTGGTCCTCAGTTTTAATACTCACCACTACATCCTGTATTAAAAGGCTGGTCCTCAGTTTTAATACTCACCACTACATCCTGTATTAAAAGGCTGGTCCTCAGTTTTAATACTCCCTACTACATCCTGTATTAAAAGGCTGGTCCTCAGTTTTAATACTCACCACTACATCCTGTATTAAAAGGCTGGTCCTCAGTGTTAATACTCACTACTACATCGTGTATTAAAACGCTGGTCCTCAGTTTTAATACTCACCACTACATCCTGTATTAAAAGGCTGGTCCTCAGTTTTAATACTCACCACTACATCCTGTATTAAAAGGCTGGTCCTCAGTTTTTAATACTCACTACTACAACCTGTATTAAAAGGCTGGTCCTCAGTTTTAATACTCACTACTACATCCTGTATTAAAAGGCTAGTCCTCAGTTTTAATTCTCACCACTACATCCTGTATTAAAAGGCTGGTCCTCAGTGTTAATACTCACCACTACATCCTGTATTAAAAGGCTGGTCCTCAGTTTTAATACTCACCACTACATCCTGTATTAAAAGGCTGGTCCTCAGTGTTAATACTCACCACTACATCCTGTATTAAAAGGCTGGTCCTCAGTGTTAATACTCCACACTACATCCTGTTTTAAAAGGCTGGTTCTCGGTTTTAATACTCACCACTACATCCTGTATTAAAAGGCTGGTCCTCAGTTTTAATACTCACCACTACATCCTGTATTAAAAGGCTGGTCCTCAGTTTTAATACTCACCACTACATCCTGTATTAAAAGGCTGGACCTCAGTTTTAATACTCACTACTACATCCTGTATTAAAAGGCTGGCCCTCAGTTTTAATACTCACCACTACATCCTGTATTAAAAGGCTGGTCCTCAGTTTTAATACTCACCACTACATCCTGTATTAAAAGGCTGGTCCTCAGTTTTAATACTCACCACTACATCCAGTACTAAAAGGCTGGTCCTCAGTTTTTTTTTTTTTTTCAATTTAAAGTTTTATTAAGTTTTCAATCAACCAACCAAACACATTCCACATTCACAGATGTGACTTAAAAAAAAATAAAAAAAAAAATAATAATAATAATAATAATAATAAAAAATTGTTTTATATATGTATATATATATATATATATACATACATACATACATATATATATATACATACACACACACACACATACATACACACACAAATAATAATTATAACAAAATTTAAATTATAAAACTTGCAGCAGCACTATCAAGGTTCTTATTAGCTATTTCCAGCCTTAGCTGAGATGACGAGCCAATAATTAGTTTTTAGATTTTACAGCACCTTACACAACACGCATCTGCTCATCTCCCTGATTCCCCTATTCACTCTGTCCAATTTGAAATATAGTTGAGTAGTGGAGACCAGAGTCTATCAAACTTGGGCTGTCTCTTGTGGAGGTCATAAGTGAGCTTTTCAAGAGGGAGAAAGTCAACAATCTGGTCAATCCACATTTTAAATGTAGGAGAAGTATTAGAGGCCCACAATAGAAGAATACATTTCTTAGCAAAGTATGTAATGGTCATGAGCAAATTTTCTCTGTCAGGATCAAGAACAAATTCCTGCTGGGCATTAAGAAGATAGAGACACGGGGTCATATCAAACTGTACATCTAGTATTTTCTGTGCAGCAGTATGTATAGATTGCCAAAATCTGGCAATCTCTCTACAGCTCCAAAATACATGCATATAGGTTCCACTTTCAGAGGTACATCTATTACAGTTAGGAGAAATGTCTGTTTTCATTTTATGGAGTCTCAGGGGAGTGTAATAAAATTTGTACAAAAATTTGTAATTAGATTCTTTCATTTTTACATTAGTAGAGGAGCAGTATACCCTGTCGCAAACCTCCGCCCATAACTCATCACTGATAGTCAGACCAAGGTCCTTTTCCCATATTATTTTCAAAGGAGTAAAGGAGGAGCCTCCTTTCTCAGAAAGGAGTCTATAGATATAGGATATTTTGCCTTTAATGGATTGTGCTGTGACAAGAAGGGTTTCAACTTCATTCAACTGAGTTCTAAACCTCCTCTTGGAAGTAAATGAGGAGATGACATGTCTAATTTGTAGATATTTAAAAAAATGGGATCTTGGCACATTGAATTCATTGCAGAGCTCTTGAAAGGATTTCAGTGTAGTGGTCTTCTGATGAAATAGGTCTGAAAAGGTCCTGATTCCTAGAGTATGCCAAAGATTAAAGTTGGCATCTCTCAGGGCTTTTGGCAAGTCTGGGTTGCCTACTATAGGCGAGTGAGAACATATTTGGGAGGAGATGCCCAGGTATTTCTTACAGTCCCTCCACGCTCGTAGGGTACTGTAAATCACAAATGTTTTGGCTATGTTGCCCACTTCACTAAAGTTATCAATGAATATAGTTGAGCTTAGTGGCAATGAACCACAAGATTGGGCTTCTATCTGGATCCACGTTGACTCTTGTCTGTTTGTGATCCATGTTAGCATGTTGCGGATTTGGGCAGACCAGTAGTACAATTGAAGGGAGGGAAGGGCAAGACCACCCTTAGATTCAGGTTTCGATAGAGTGGAGAGCTTGATCCTAGGTTTTTTATTGCCCCATATAAATTTGGTGATGCTTTGGTTAATTGTTTTGAAAAAGGAAGCTGGGAGATAGCATGGGAGCATCTGAAATAAATAGTTCAGTCTAGGGAGGATGTTCATACGGATTACATTAATTCTTCCTACTAAGCTAATTGGGAGGGAGATCCAGGTTTGGAGGTTGTTCTTGATTCGATCCAGGAGTGGAAGATAATTCTCCTTGAAAAGCCTATTCAGATCTGGTGTTATGAATATCCCAAGGTATTGAAACCCCTGTGTCTTCCATTGGAATGGGCATAGTGTCTTCATAGAACTGGTGAGTGTAATATTGAGAGGGCAGACAGTGGATTTGTTAAAATTAATCTTATAACCTGAAAACGTGCCATATTGAGCAATTGTGTCTAAAATGGGAGGAAGGGATTTCTCAGGGTTGGATATGTAGAGCAAGACATCATCCGCGTAAAGCGAAATCTTGTGCTGCCGGTCGCCTGCAGGAACACCCATAATACTTGGATTGCTCCTTATCAACTCTGCCAGAGGCTCCGCCCCCAACAAGTAGAGCAGGGGGGACAGCGAGCACCCTTGTCTTGTGCCCCGTCCCAAAGGGAATCTGTCAGAGTTCAGTCCGTTAGTAGTCACCATGGCATTTGGATGAGAGTATAGTGATTTGATCCATTTAATAAAGTTTGGGCCCATGTTGAACTTCTCTAAGACTGAGAACAGAAAGCTCCACTCCATCCTGTCGAACGCCTTCTCAGCATCCAGTGAAGCCAGCAGGACAGGGGTCTTCTGTGCGTTTACTTGATCAATAATATCAAAAAGACGGCGAATGTTATCAGAAGAGTATCTGTCTCTAATAAATCCCGTCTGGTCCGCTTTTATTATTTTGGGAAGAAGAGTGTTTAGTCTTTTGGCGAGCAATTTGGTAATTATTTTGTAGTCGAAATCCAACAAGCTTATGGGCCGGAAGGAGGAGCAGGATAGGGGGTCCTTGTCTTTTTTGAGCAACACTGTAATGCGAGCTGTGTGCATTGAGTCTGGGAGAACTCCGTTTTTGCAAAAATCCTCCAGCATTGGCATGAAAATAGGGCTAAGCTGGGGCCAAAAAGCTTTGTAGAATTCTCTGGGGAATCCATCTGGGCCTGGGGACTTGTTAGGTGGCATGGAGGTAATTGCCTCCAGGATCTCCTCAGGGGTGAAGGGGGAGTTGAGATCTTCTTGGTCGGTCTCTGATAGTTTAGGTAGCGAGATTCCCTCTAGGAAGGAGTGGAGTTCTGCCTCCGTGTGTTTTCTCTCAGAGGTATATAGTTTGCAGTAAAACTCATGAAAAGTTAAATTGATCTTTTTTGGATCATATGTGACCTCATCCTCTGCTGTTCGGATAGCCATAATTGTACGCTCTGACTGCTCTTTTTTTAATTGATAAGCAAGCAATCTACTAGGCCTATTGCTATACTCATGGTATTTCTGTTTAGTAAAGAAAACTTTTTTTTTAATCTCCCGAGTATAGTCCAAATTCAGTTTGGCTTTGGCTGCTTTAAGTTGACTCCAGGAGGTGCTGTCTGGGGATTGTTTATGTACTTTTTCACAGCGTTCCAGCTCCCTCTCCAGATCTAGCCTGTGTGCTTCCATTGCTTTTTTCTTAGAGGAAGCATATGCAATTAGATGACCTCTTAGTGTGGCTTTAGCAGCGTCCCACATTGTGGCCGGAGAAACAGGAGAATCTTTGTTGTCTTGTGTGTAGTTGTCTATCCATGTAGTTACCAATGTATGGAATGCTTCGTTTGATAGCATGGAGGTGTTGAATTTCCAGCTCTTTGATCTCGGGATGTTTTTGCAGAGGTCAAAGCGGAGGTGGACAAAGGCGTGATCCGAAAGCGCTATGGGTCCGATTGTACACGTGGCTGAATTTATGAAACTCTTTGGGATAAAAATGTAATCTATACGGGAGTAGGTGTTATGGACATTAGAGTAGTATGTATAGTCCATAGCTGAGCTATTAGTCTCTCTCCAGATATCTATCAGTCCCGTCTCTTTAGTAAGAGAGTTCAACATCTTTGCAGATCTAGGATTTGTGGTGGGGACTTGAGATGATTTGTCTAGGGTTGGGTTCAGGGTACAATTAAAATCTCCGGCCAACACTCCAAAGGAAACACAATGCTCATTGAACAGAGTTATCATTTTCGACATAAAAGCAGGAGTATCTGTGTTAGGGGCGTATATGTTTAAGATAGTAATTGGTTGCCCATACAGTGACCCAGTTATCAAAATAAATCTCCCCTCCGGATCAGATATGTTTTTGTCAATTATGAATGGAACATTCTTATGGATAAGTATTGCTGTACCTCTACTGTTGGATTTGAAAGATGAGAAATACACCTGTCCCACCCAAGCTCTGCGGAGTTTGGCATGTTCAGCATCACAGAGGTGTGTCTCTTGCAATAGCGCGATGTCTGCTTTTTCCTTTTTTAGAGCACATAGTATCTTTTTCCGTTTTATTGCATGGCCTAGACCGTGGCAGTTCCATGTCAATAGATTTAAGGTACTAGTCATCGTCATCGAACAGTAATCGAACTTTAGTGCAAGTCATCTCTGGGTAAAGGTGGATAGTAGTTACAGCTGCGTTCACATAAAAGGAAAATAAATGGTTTACATAAAATAACAATCTCTGAACACCCCAGCCGAGTTCCCAAACAACTCGACATATCCCGTTGGATCTATTACCTCCCCGCTCAGTCACAATTCTGTGTTCCAACAACAACAAAAAAAAGACCGGGAACAGTTAGCAACGCACAACGTCTCCCCCTCCCCACCAAAGAAATGCCTCATCCTCTCCGCCCGCATTGAGTAAATGACAACGTAGCCCCCGTCCAGACCACATTAAAAAAGGGAGAAAATAAAATCAATAGCCCAGCCTACATACAGTAGGCCTAGGTTATAATATGGGGTCTATCCCTCTCAGCTAAAGGAACATAAATATAGATTGGACGGCTATAATGAAATTTAGCAGGGCGGTGGGTCTTTGGATATCGGCTATATGTTGTCTTACCTCCTTTAGTAATAACAGTAATCGCATTTAGTCAATGGTCCATTTCTCATTGACCGGGGTTGTCTTTCAAAAAACGTTTTGCCTCTTCGG
Organism: Salvelinus fontinalis; assembly: GCF_029448725.1. Classification (NCBI taxonomy): domain Eukaryota; kingdom Metazoa; phylum Chordata; class Actinopteri; order Salmoniformes; family Salmonidae; genus Salvelinus; species Salvelinus fontinalis. The sequence continues at coordinate 74,817 of NW_026600248.1, forward strand.
GAGTTTTGAAGTGTCGCAGGGCTCCTTGGTGAAGAATCCTGAGCTCGTTTGGGTATTTGAATCCCCTAAAGATGCCTCGGTCAATGGAGCATTTCTTCACCTCGTCAAACTCTCGGCGCTTTCGGCGTATTCCAGCTGACAGGTCCTGGAGTAAGGTGAGTTTGGCGTTTCCCACTGTAATGGTGTTGGTTTTCGCCGCCTGTAGGACTCGTTCCTTGTCGGTGAATCTCAGGAAACGTATGGTGATTGGGCGCGGTGGTTGTCTGGCTGCTGGTGGGGGCCTCAGTGCTCGGTGAGCTCTCTCGAGTTCTATGGGCCTGTCGGTGGACAGGTGGAGCCACTCGGGAAGTTTGTCTTGCAGGTAGCGGATCAGTGGCATGTTTCCCTCTTCTTTTTCGCCCAGATTTAATAGAACACAATTATTCCTTCGCCCCCTGTTTTCCAGGTCCTCTGTTTTCTCTTCCAGCTGCTCTATTTTTTTTTTAGCATATGCTATTGTTTCCATGGCGTCTGTCAATAAGTTTTCCGTGGATAGGATTCGCCCCTCTGCCTCGTCCAGGCGCCCCGCGTTTATGGTTATCTTGTTGTTTATGTCAGGCAAAGCATTTTCCAGGATTGTCACCTTGCCCCCTATCGCACTGAGCTGAGCGTTAATGGCATCTAGTTTAGTGTTGAGTTCTGTACGTTGGGATCTCAGCTCAGAAAAGATGTCTTCGACAGAGTGCGAGGTTGGCATTCGTTGGGCCTCGGGGGGGAACGGGTCCTCTTTCTCCTGGCTAATGGCGCTAGCTTTTTCTGAAGCTAGCTGCTTCTTGGAGGCTTTTTCCGTCGCTAGTACTCGAGTCCGGGTAAAAATGTCACCTGTAGTGTTGCCTTTTGAAGCCGCCATGACTTTTTGACTAAAGCTAAATGAGTTTAAGCTTGAAGTGGAGGTAAGATTAGGAATTGGAAACTACTTGTGCGGAGCTCCTAGTTCATGCGGCCATCTCGTTCAAGGGTCACGTGATCCCCTATCTGGTCCTCAGTTTTAATACTCACCACTACATCGTGTATTAAAAGGCTGGTCCTCAGTTTTAATACTCACCACTACATCCTGTATTAAAAGGCTGGTCCTCAGTTTTAATACTCACCACTACATCCTGTATTAAAAGGTTGTTCCTCAGTTTTAATACTCACCACTACATTCTGTATTAAAAGGCTGGTCCTCAGTTTTAATACTCACCACTACATCCTGTATTAAAAGGCTGGTCCTCAGTGTTAATACTCACTACTACATCCTGTATTAAAAGGCTGGTCCTCAGTTTTAATACTCACCACTACATCCTGTATTAAAAGGCTGGTCCTCAGTTTTAATACTCACCACTACATCCTGTATTAAAAGGCTGGTCCTCAGTTTTAATACTCACTACTACATCGTGTATTAAAACGCTGGTCCTCAGTTTTAATACTCACCACTACATCCTGTATTAAAAGGCTGGTCCTCAGTTTTAATACTCACCACTACATCCTGTATTAAAAGGCTGGTCCTCAGTTTTAATACTCACCACTACATCCTGTATTAAAAGGCTGGTCCTCAGTTTTAATACTCACTACTACATCCTGTATTAAAAGGCTGGTCCTCAGTTTTAATACTCACCACTACATCCTGTATTAAAAGGCCGGTCCTCAGTTTTTAATACTCACTACTACATCCTGTATTAAAAGGCTGGTCCTCAGTTTTAATACTCACTACTACAACCTGTATTAAAAGGCTGGTCCTCAGTTTTAATACTCACCACGACATCCTGTATTAAAAGGCTGGTCCTGAGTTTTAATACTCACCACGACATCCTGTATTAAAAGGCTGGTCCTGAGTTTTAATACTCACTACTACTTCCTGTATTAAAAGGCTGGTCCTCAGTTTTAATACTCACCACTGCATCCTGTATTAAAAGGTTGGTCCTCAGTTTTAATACTCACTACTACATCCTGTATTAAAAGGCTGGTCCTCAGTTTTAATTCTCACCACTACATCCTGTATTAAAAGGCTGGTCCTCAGTGTTAATACTCACCACTACATCCTGTATTAAAAGGCTGGTCCTCAGTTTTAATACTCACCACTACATCCTGTATTAAAAGGCTGGTCCTCAGTGTTAATACTCACCACTACATCCTGTATTAAAAGGCTGGTCCTCAGTGTTAATACTCCACACTACATCCTGTTTTAAAAGGCTGGTTCTCGGTTTTAATACTCACCACTACATCCTGTATTAAAAGGCTGGTCCTCAGTTTTAATACTCACCACTACATCCTGTATTAAAAGGCTGGTCCTCAGTTTTAATACTCACCACTACATCCTGTATTAAAAGGCTGGACCTCAGTTTTAATACTCACTACTACATCCTGTATTAAAAGGCTGGTCCTCAGTTTTAATACTCACCACTACATCCTGTATTAAAAGGCTGGTCCTCAGTTTTAATACTCACCACTACATCCTGTATTAAAAGGCTGGCTGGTCCTCAGTGTTAATACTCACCACTACATCCTGTATTAAAAGGCTGGTCCTCAGTTTTAATACTCACCACTACATCCTGTATTAAAAGTCTGATCCTCAGTTTTAATACTCACCACTACATCCTGTATTAAAAGGCTGGTCCCCAGTTGTAATACTCACCACTACATCCTGTATTAAAAGGCTGGTCCTCAGTTTTAATACTCACTACTACATCCTGTATTAAAAGGCTGGTCCTCAGTTTTAATACTCACTACTACATCCTGTATTAAAAGGCTGGTCCTCAGTTTTAATACTCACCACTACATCCTGTATTAAAAGGCCGGTCCTCAGTTGTAATACTCACCACTACATCCTGTATTAAAAGGCCGGTCCTCAGTATTAATACTCACCACTACATCCTGTATTAAAAGCCTGGTCCTCAGTTTTAATACTCACCACGACATCCTGTATTAAAAGGCTGGTCCTCAGTGTTAATACTCACCACTACATCCTGTATTAAAAGGCTGGTCCTCAGTTTTAATACTCACCACTACATCCTGTATTAAAAGGCTGGTCCTCAGTTTTAATACTCACCACTACATCCTGTATTAAAAGGCTGGTCCTCAGTTTTAATACTCACCACGACATCCTGTATTAAAAGGCTGTTCCTCAGTATTAATACTCACCACTACATCCTGTATTAAAAGCCTGGTCCTCAGTTTTAATACTCACCACGACATCCTGTATTAAAAGGCTGGTCCTCAGTGTTAATACTCACCACTACATCCTGTATTAAAAGGCTGGTCCTCAGTTTTAATACGCATCACTACATCCTGTATTAAAAGGCTGGTCCTCAGTTTTAATACTCACTACTACATCCTGTATTAAAAGGCTGGCTGGTCCTCAGTTTTAATACTCACCACTACATCCTGTATTAAAAGGCTGGTCCTCAGATTTAATACTCACCACTACATCCTGTATTAAAAGGTTGGTCCTCAGTTTTAATACTCACCAATACATCCTGTATTAAAAGGCTGGTCCTCAGATTTAATACTCACTACTACATCCTGTATTAAAAGGCTGGTCCTCAGTTTTAATACTCACCACTACATCCTGTATTAAAAGGTTGGCTGGTCCACAGTATTAATACTCACTACTACATCCTGTATTAAAAGGTTGTTCCTCAGTTTTAATACTCACCACTACATCCTGTATTAAAAGGCTGGTCTTCAGATTTAATACTCACCACTACATCCTGTATTAAAAGGTTGGTCCTCAGTTTTAATACTCACCACTACATCCTGTATTAAAAGGCTGGTCCTCAGTTTTAATACTCATCACTACATCCTGTATTAAAAGGCTGGTCCTCAGTTTTAATACTCACCACTACATCCTGTATTAAAAGGCTGGTCCTCAGTTTTAATACTCACCACTACATCCTGTATTAAAAGGCTGGTCCTCAGTTTTAATACTCACCACTACATCCTGTATTAAAAGGCTGGTCCTCAGTTTTAATACTCACCACTACATCCTGTATTAAAAGGCTGGTCCTCAGTTTTAATACTCACCACTACATCCTGTATTAAAAGGCTGGTCCTCAGTTTTAATACTCGCTACTACATCCTGTATTAAAAGGCTGGTCCTCAGTTTTAATACTCACTACTACGTCCTGTATTTAAAGGTTGGCTGGTCCTCAGTTTTAATACTCACCACTACATCCTGTATTAAAAGGCTGGTCCTCAGTTTTAATACTCACCACTACATCCTGTATTAAAAGGCTGGTCCTCAGTTTTAATACTCACCACTACATCCTGTATTAAAAGGCTGGTCCTCAGTTTTAATACTCACCACTACATCCTGTATTAAAAGGCTGGTACTCAGTTTTAATACTCACCACTACATCCTGTATTAAAAGGCTGGTCCTCAGTTTTAATACTCACTACTACATCCTGTATTAAAAGGCTGGTCCTCAGTTTTAATACTCACCACTACATCCTGTATTAAAAGGCTGGTCCTCAGTTTTAATACTCACCACTACATCCTGTATTAAAAGGCTGGTCCTCAGTTTTAATACTCACTACTACATCCTGTATTAAAAGGCTGGTCCTCAGTTTTAATACTCACTACTACATCCTGTATTAAAAGGCTGGTCCTCAGTTGTAATACTCACCACTACATCCTGTATTAAAAGGTTGACTGGTCCTCAGTTTTAATACTCAAAACTACATCCTTTATTAAAAGGCTGGTCCTCAGTTTTAATACTCACTACTACATCCTGTATTAAAAGGCTGGTCCTCAGTTGTAATACTCACCACTACATCCTGTTTTAAAAGGCTGGTCCTCAGTTTTAATACTCATCACTACATCCTGTATTAAAAGGCTGGTCCTCAGTTGTAATACTCACCACTACATCCTGTATTAAAAGGCTGGTCCTCAGTTTTAATACTCACCACTACATCCTGTATTAAAAGGCTGGTCCTCAGTGTTAATACTCACCACTACATCCTGTATTAAAAGGCTGGTCCTCAGTTTTAATACTCACCACTACTACATCCTGTATTAAAAGGCTGGTCCTCAGTTTTAGTACTCACTACTACATCCTGTATTAAAAGGCTGGTCCTCAGTTTTAATACTCACCACTACATCCTGTATTAAAAGGCTGGTTCTCAGTTTTAATACTCACCACTAAATCCTGTATTAAAAGGTTGGTCCTCAGTGTTAATACGCACTACTACATCCTGTATTAAAAGGCTGGTCCTCAGTTTTAATACTCACCACTACATCCTGTATTAAAAGGCTGGTCCTCAGTTTTAATACTCACCACTACATCCTGTATTAAAAGGCTGGTCCTCAGTTTTAATACTCACTACTACATCCTGTATTAAAAGGCTGGTCCTCAGTTTTAATACTCACTACTACATCCTGTATTAAAAGGCTGGTCCTCAGTTTTAATACTCGCTACTACATCCTGTATTAAAATGCTGGTCATCAGTTTTAATACTCACCACTACATCCTGTATTAAAAGGCTGGTCCTCAGTGTTAATACTCACTACTACATCCTGTATTAAAAGGCTGGTCCTCAGTTTTAATACTCACCACTACATCCTGTATTAAAAGGCTGGTCCTCAGTTTTAATACTCACTACTACATCCTGTATTAAAAGGCTGGTCCTCAGTTTTAATACTCACCACTACATCCTGTATTAAAAGGCTGGTCCTCAGTTTTAATACTCCCTACTACATCCTGTATTAAAAGGCTGGTCCTCAGTTTTAATACTCACTACTACGTCCTGTATTTAAAGGTTGGCTGGTCCTCAGTTTTAATACTCACCACTACATCCTGTATTAAAAGGCTGGTCCTCAGTTTTAATACTCACCACTACATCCTGTATTAAAAGGCTGGTCCTCAGTTTTAATACTCACCACTACATCCTGTATTAAAAGGCTGGTCCTCAGTTTTAATACTCACCACTACATCCTGTATTAAAAGGCTGGTCCTCAGTTTTAATACTCACTACTACATCCTGTATTAAAAGGCTGGTCCTCAGTTTTAATACTCACCACTACATCCTGTATTAAAAGGCTGGTCCTCAGTTTTAATACTCACCACTACATCCTTTATTAAAAGGCTGGTCCTCAGTTTTAATACTCACTACTACATCCTGTATTAAAAGGCTGGTCCTCAGTTTTAATACTCACTACTACATCCTGTATTAAAAGGCTGGTCCTCAGTTGTAATACTCACCACTACATCCTGTATTAAAAGGTTGACTGGTCCTCAGTTTTAATACTCAAAACTACATCCTTTATTAAAAGGCTGGTCCTCAGTTTTAATACTCACTACTACATCCTGTATTAAAAGGCTGGTCCTCAGTTGTAATACTCACCACTACATCCTGTTTTAAAAGGCTGGTCCTCAGTTTTAATACTCATCACTACATCCTGTATTAAAAGGCTGGTCCTCAGTTGTAATACTCACCACTACATCCTGTATTAAAAGGCTGATCCTCAGTTTTAATACTCACCACTACATCCTGTATTAAAAGGCTGGTCCTCAGTGTTAATACTCACCACTACATCCTGTATTAAAAGGCTGGTCCTCAGTTTTAATACTCACCACTACTACATCCTGTATTAAAAGGCTGGTCCTCAGTTTTAGTACTCACTACTACATCCTGTATTAAAAGGCTGGTCCTCAGTTTTAATACTCACCACTACATCCTGTATTAAAAGGCTGGTTCTCAGTTTTAATACTCACCACTAAATCCTGTATTAAAAGGTTGGTCCTCAGTGTTAATACGCACTACTACATCCTGTATTAAAAGGCTGGTCCTCAGTTTTAATACTCACCACTACATCCTGTATTAAAAGGCTGGTCCTCAGTTTTAATACTCACCACTACATCCTGTATTAAAAGGCTGGTCCTCAGTTTTAATACTCACTACTACATCCTGTATTAAAAGGCTGGTCCTCAGTTTTAATACTCACTACTACATCCTGTATTAAAAGGCTGGTCCTCAGTTTTAATACTCGCTACTACATCCTGTATTAAAATGCTGGTCATCAGTTTTAATACTCACCACTACATCCTGTATTAAAAGGCTGGTCCTCAGTGTTAATACTCACTACTACATCCTGTATTAAAAGGCTGGTCCTCAGTTTTAATACTCACCACTACATCCTGTATTAAAAGGCTGGTCCTCAGTTTTAATACTCACTACTACATCCTGTATTAAAAGGCTGGTCCTCAGTTTTAATACTCACCACTACATCCTGTATTAAAAGGCCGGTCCTCAGTTGTAATACTCACCACTACATCCTGTATTAAAAGGCCGGTCCTCAGTTTTAATACTCACTACTACATCCTGTATTAAAAGGCTGGTCCTCAGTTTTAATACTCACCACTACATCCTGTATTAAAAGGTTGGCTGGTCCTCAGTTTTAATACTCACCACGACATCCTGTATTAAAAGGCTGTTCCTCAGTATTAATACTCACCACTACATCCTGTATTAAAAGGCTGTTCCTCAGTATTAATACTCACCACTACATCCTGTATTAAAAGCCTGGTCCTCAGTTTTAATACTCACCACGACATCCTGTATTAAAAGGCTGGTCCTCAGTTTTAATACTCACTACTACATCCTGTATTAAAAGGCTGGCTGGTCCTCAGTTTTAATACTCACTACTACATCCTGTATTAAAAGGCTGGTCCTCAGTGTTAATACTCACCACTACATCCTGTATTAAAAGGCTGGTCCTCAGTGTTAATACTCACCAATACATCCTGTATTAAAAGGCTGGTCCTCAGTTTTAATACTCACCACTACATCCTGTATTAAAAGGCTGGTCCTCAGTTTTAATACTCACCACTACATCCTGTATTAAAAGGCCGGTCCTCAGTTGTAATACTCACCACTACATCCTGTATTAAAAGGCCGGTCCTCAGTTTTAATACTCACCACTACATCCTGCATTAAAAGGCTGGTCCTCAGTTTTAATACTCACCACTACATCCTGTATTAAAAGGCTGGTCCTCAGTTTTAATACTCACCACTACATCCTGTATTAAAAGGCTGGTCCTCAGTTTTAATACTCACCACTACATCCTGTATTAAAAGGCTGGTCCTCAGTTTTAATACTCATCACTACATCCTGTATTAAAAGGCTGGTCCTCAGTTTTAATACTCACTACTACGTCCTGTATTTAAAGGTTGGCTGGTCCTCAGTTTTAATACTCACCACTACATCCTGTATTAAAAGGCTGGTCCTCAGTTTTAATACTCACCACTACATCCTGTATTAAAAGGCTGGTCCTCAGTTTTAATACTCACCACTACATCCTGTATTAAAAGGCTGGTCCTCAGTTTTAATACTCACCACTACATCCTGTATTAAAAGGCTGGTACTCAGTTTTAATACTCACCACTACATCCTGTATTAAAAGGCTGGTCCTCAGTTTTAATACTCACTACTACATCCTGTATTAAAAGGCTGGTCCTCAGTTTTAATACTCACCACTACATCCTGTATTAAAAGGCTGGTCCTCAGTTTTAATACTCACCACTACATCCTTTATTAAAAGGCTGGTCCTCAGTTTTAATACTCACTACTACATCCTGTATTAAAAGGCTGGTCCTCAGTTTTAATACTCACTACTACATCCTGTATTAAAAGGCTGGTCCTCAGTTGTAATACTCACCACTACATCCTGTATTAAAAGGTTGACTGGTCCTCAGTTTTAATACTCAAAACTACATCCTTTATTAAAAGGCTGGTCCTCAGTTTTAATACTCACTACTACATCCTGTATTAAAAGGCTGGTCCTCAGTTGTAATACTCACCACTACATCCTGTTTTAAAAGGCTGGTCCTCAGTTTTAATACTCATCACTACATCCTGTATTAAAAGGCTGGTCCTCAGTTGTAATACTCACCACTACATCCTGTATTAAAAGGCTGATCCTCAGTTTTAATACTCACCACTACATCCTGTATTAAAAGGCTGGTCCTCAGTGTTAATACTCACCACTACATCCTGTATTAAAAGGTTGGTCCTCAGTTTTAATACTCACCACTACATCCTGTATTAAAAGGTTGGTCCTCAGTTTTAATACTCACCAATACATCCTGTATTAAAAGGCTGGTCCTCAGATTTAATACTCACCACTACATCCTGTATTAAAAGGCTGGTCCTCAGTTTTAATACTCACCACTACATCCTGTATTAAAGGTTGGCTGGTCCACAGTATTAATACTCACTACTACATCCTGTATTAAAAGGTTGTTCCTCAGTTTTAATACTCACCACTACATCCTGTATTAAAAGGCTGGTCCTCAGTTTTAATACTCACCACTACATCCTGTATTAAAAGGCTGGTCCTCAGTTTTAATACTCACCACTACATCCTGTATTAAAAGGCTGGTCCTCAGTTTTAATACTCACCACTACATCCTGTATTAAAAGGCTGGTACTCAGTTTTAATACTCACCACTACATCCTGTATTAAAAGGCTGGTCCTCAGTTTTAATACTCACTACTACATCCTGTATTAAAAGGCTGGTCCTCAGTTTTAATACTCACTACTACATCCTGTATTAAAAGGCTGGTCCTCAGTTTTAATACTCACTACTACATCCTGTATTAAAAGGCTGGTCCTCAGTTTTAATACTCACCACTACATCCTGTATTAAAAGGCTGGTCCTCAGTTTTAATACTCACTACTACATCCTGTATTAAAAGGCTGGTCCTCAGTTTTAATACTCACTACTACGTCCTGTATTTAAAGGCTGGTCCTCAGTTTTAATACTCACTACTACATCCTGTATTAAAAGGCTGGTCCTCAGTTTTAATACTCACTACTACATCCTGTATTAAAAGGCTGGTCCTCAGTTGTAATACTCACCACTACATCCTGTATTAAAAGGTTGACTGGTCCTCAGTTTTAATACTCAAAACTACATCCTTTATTAAAAGGCTGGTCCTCAGTTTTAATACTCACTACTACATCCTGTATTAAAAGGCTGGTCCTCAGTTGTAATACTCACCACTACATCCTGTTTTAAAAGGCTGGTCCTCAGTTTTAATACTCATCACTACATCCTGTATTAAAAGGCTGGTCCTCAGTTTTAATACTCACCACTACATCCTGTATTAAAAGGCTGGTCCTCAGTGTTAATACTCACCACTACATCCTGTATTAAAAGGCTGGTCCTCAGTTTTAATACTCACCACTACTACATCCTGTATTAAAAGGCTGGTCCTCAGTTTTAGTACTCACTACTACATCCTGTATTAAAAGGCTGGTCCTCAGTTTTAATACTCACCACTACATCCTGTATTAAAAGGCTGGTTCTCAGTTTTAATACTCACCACTAAATCCTGTATTAAAAGGTTGGTCCTCAGTGTTAATACGCACTACTACATCCTGTATTAAAAGGCTGGTCCTCAGTTTTAATACTCACCACTACATCCTGTATTAAAAGGCTGGTCCTCAGTTTTAGTACTCACCACTACATCCTGTATTAAAAGGCTGGTCCTCAGTTTTAGTACTCACCACTACATCCTGTATTAAAAGGCTGGTCCTCAGTTTTAGTACTCACCACTACATCCTGTATTAAAAGGCTGATGCTCAGTTTTAATACTCACCACTACATCCTGTATTAAAAGGCTGGCTGGTCCTCAGTTTTAATACTCACTACTACATCCTGTATTAAAAGGCTGGTCCTCAGTTTTAATACTCACTACTACATCCTGTATTAAAAGGCTGGTCCTCAGTTTTAATACTCACTACTACATCCTGTATTAAAAGGCTGGTCCTCAGTTTTAATACTCGCTACTACATCCTGTATTAAAATGCTGGTCATCAGTTTTAATACTCACCACTACATCCTGTATTAAAAGGCTGGTCCTCAGTGTTAATACTCACTACTACATCCTGTATTAAAAGGATGGTCCTCAGTTTTAATACTCACCACTACATCCTGTATTAAAAGGCTGGTCCTCAGTTTTAATACTCACTACTACATCCTGTATTAAAAGGCTGGTCCTCAGTTTTAATACTCACCACTACATCCTGTATTAAAAGGCCGGTCCTCAGTTGTAATACTCACCACTACATCCTGTATTAAAAGGCCGGTCCTCAGTTTTAATACTCACCACTACATCCTGTATTAAAAGGCTGGTCCTCAGTTTTAATACTCACCACTACATCCTGTATTAAAAGGCTGGTCCTCAGTTTTAATACTCACCACTACATCCTGTATTAAAAGGCTGGTCCTCAGTTTTAATACTCACCACTACATCCTGTATTAAAAGGCTGGTCCTCAGTTTTAATACTCGCTACTACATCCTGTATTAAAAGGCTGGTCCTCAGTTTTAATACTCACTACTACGTCCTGTATTTAAAGGTTGGCTGGTCCTCAGTTTTAATACTCACCACTACATCCTGTATTAAAAGGCTGGTCCTCAGTTTTAATACTCACCACTACATCCTGTATTAAAAGGCTGGTCCTCAGTTTTAATACTCACCACTACATCCTGTATTAAAAGGCTGGTCCTCAGTTTTAATACTCACCACTACATCCTGTATTAAAAGGCTGGTACTCAGTTTTAATACTCACCACTACATCCTGTATTAAAAGGCTGGTCCTCAGTTTTAATACTCACTACTACATCCTGTATTAAAAGGCTGGTCCTCAGTTTTAATACTCACCACTACATCCTGTATTAAAAGGCTGGTCCTCAGTTTTAATACTCACCACTACATCCTTTATTAAAAGGCTGGTCCTCAGTTTTAATACTCACTACTACATCCTGTATTAAAAGGCTGGTCCTCAGTTTTAATACTCACTACTACATCCTGTATTAAAAGGCTGGTCCTCAGTTGTAATACTCACCACTACATCCTGTATTAAAAGGTTGACTGGTCCTCAGTTTTAATACTCAAAACTACATCCTTTATTAAAAGGCTGGTCCTCAGTTTTAATACTCACTACTACATCCTGTATTAAAAGGCTGGTCCTCAGTTGTAATACTCACCACTACATCCTGTTTTAAAAGGCTGGTCCTCAGTTTTAATACTCATCACTACATCCTGTATTAAAAGGCTGGTCCTCAGTTGTAATACTCACCACTACATCCTGTATTAAAAGGCTGATCCTCAGTTTTAATACTCACCACTACATCCTGTATTAAAAGGCTGGTCCTCAGTGTTAATACTCACCACTACATCCTGTATTAAAAGGCTGGTCCTCAGTTTTAATACTCACCACTACTACATCCTGTATTAAAAGGCTGGTCCTCAGTTTTAGTACTCACTACTACATCCTGTATTAAAAGGCTGGTCCTCAGTTTTAATACTCACCACTACATCCTGTATTAAAAGGCTGGTTCTCAGTTTTAATACTCACCACTAAATCCTGTATTAAAAGGTTGGTCCTCAGTGTTAATACGCACTACTACATCCTGTATTAAAAGGCTGGTCCTCAGTTTTAATACTCACCACTACATCCTGTATTAAAAGGCTGGTCCTCAGTTTTAATACTCACCACTACATCCTGTATTAAAAGGCTGGTCCTCAGTTTTAATACTCACTACTACATCCTGTATTAAAAGGCTGGTCCTCAGTTTTAATACTCACTACTACATCCTGTATTAAAAGGCTGGTCCTCAGTTTTAATACTCGCTACTACATCCTGTATTAAAATGCTGGTCATCAGTTTTAATACTCACCACTACATCCTGTATTAAAAGGCTGGTCCTCAGTGTTAATACTCACTACTACATCCTGTATTAAAAGGCTGGTCCTCAGTTTTAATACTCACCACTACATCCTGTATTAAAAGGCTGGTCCTCAGTTTTAATACTCACTACTACATCCTGTATTAAAAGGCTGGTCCTCAGTTTTAATACTCACCACTACATCCTGTATTAAAAGGCCGGTCCTCAGTTGTAATACTCACCACTACATCCTGTATTAAAAGGCCGGTCCTCAGTTTTAATACTCACTACTACATCCTGTATTAAAAGGCTGGTCCTCAGTTTTAATACTCACCACTACATCCTGTATTAAAAGGTTGGCTGGTCCTCAGTTTTAATACTCACCACGACATCCTGTATTAAAAGGCTGTTCCTCAGTATTAATACTCACCACTACATCCTGTATTAAAAGGCTGTTCCTCAGTATTAATACTCACCACTACATCCTGTATTAAAAGCCTGGTCCTCAGTTTTAATACTCACCACGACATCCTGTATTAAAAGGCTGGTCCTCAGTTTTAATACTCACTACTACATCCTGTATTAAAAGGCTGGTTGGTCCTCAGTTTTAATACTCACTACTACATCCTGTATTAAAAGGCTGGTCCTCAGTGTTAATACTCACCACTACATCCTGTATTAAAAGGCTGGTCCTCAGTGTTAATACTCACCAATACATCCTGTATTAAAAGGCTGGTCCTCAGTTTTAATACTCACCACTACATCCTGCATTAAAAGGCTGGTCCTCAGTTTTAATACTCACCACTACATCCTGTATTAAAAGGCTGGTCCTCAGTTTTAATACTCACCACTACATCCTGTATTAAAAGGCTGGTCCTCAGTTTTAATACTCACCACTACATCCTGTATTAAAAGGCTGGTCCTCAGTTTTAATACTCGCTACTACATCCTGTATTAAAAGGCTGGTCCTCAGTTTTAATACTCACTACTACGTCCTGTATTTAAAGGTTGGCTGGTCCTCAGTTTTAATACTCACCACTACATCCTGTATTAAAAGGCTGGTCCTCAGTTTTAATACTCACCACTACATCCTGTATTAAAAGGCTGGTCCTCAGTTTTAATACTCACTACTACATCCTGTATTAAAAGGCTGGTCCTCAGTTTTAATACTCACCACTACATCCTGTATTAAAAGGCTGGTACTCAGTTTTAATACTCACCACTACATCCTGTATTAAAAGGCTGGTCCTCAGTTTTAATACTCACTACTACATCCTGTATTAAAAGGCTGGTCCTCAGTTTTAATACTCACTACTACATCCTGTATTAAAAGGCTGGTCCTCAGTGTTAATACTCACCACTACATCCTTTATTAAAAGGCTGGTCCTCAGTTTTAATACTCACTACTACATCCTGTATTAAAAGGCTGGTCCTCAGTTTTAATACTCACTACTACATCCTGTATTAAAAGGCTGGTCCTCAGTTGTAATACTCACCACTACATCCTGTATTAAAAGGTTGACTGGTCCTCAGTTTTAATACTCAAAACTACATCCTTTATTAAAAGGCTGGTCCTCAGTTGTAATACTCACCACTACATCCTGTATTAAAAGGCTGATCCTCAGTTTTAATACTCACCACTACATCCTGTATTAAAAGGCTGGTCCTCAGTTTTAATACTCACTACTACATCCTGTATTAAAAGGCTGGTCCTCAGTGTTAATACTCACCACTACATCCTGTATTAAAAGGCTGGTCCTCAGTTTTAATACTCACCACTACTACATCCTGTATTAAAAGGCTGGTCCTCAGTTTTAGTACTCACTACTACATCCTGTATTAAAAGGCTGGTCCTCAGTTTTAATACTCACCACTACATCCTGTATTAAAAGGCTGGTTCTCAGTTTTAATACTCACCACTAAATCCTGTATTAAAAGGTTGGTCCTCAGTGTTAATACGCACTACTACATCCTGTATTAAAAGGCTGGTCCTCAGTTTTAATACTCACCACTACATCCTGTATTAAAAGGCTGGTCCTCAGTTTTAATACTCACCACTACATCCTGTATTAAAAGGCTGGTCCTCAGTTTTAATACTCACTACTACATCCTGTATTAAAAGGCTGGTCCTCAGTTTTAATACTCACTACTACATCCTGTATTAAAAGGCTGGTCCTCAGTTTTAATACTCGCTACTACATCCTGTATTAAAATGCTGGTCATCAGTTTTAATACTCACCACTACATCCTGTATTAAAAGGCTGGTCCTCAGTGTTAATACTCACTACTACATCCTGTATTAAAAGGCTGGTCCTCAGTTTTAATACTCACCACTACATCCTGTATTAAAAGGCTGGTCCTCAGTTTTAATACTCACTACTACATCCTGTATTAAAAGGCTGGTCCTCAGTTTTAATACTCACCACTACATCCTGTATTAAAAGGCCGGTCCTCAGTTGTAATACTCACCACTACATCCTGTATTAAAAGGCCGGTCCTCAGTTTTAATACTCACTACTACATCCTGTATTAAAAGGCTGGTCCTCAGTTTTAATACTCACCACTACATCCTGTATTAAAAGGTTGGCTGGTCCTCAGTTTTAATACTCACCACGACATCCTGTATTAAAAGGCTGTTCCTCAGTATTAATACTCACCACTACATCCTGTATTAAAAGGCTGTTCCTCAGTATTAATACTCACCACTACATCCTGTATTAAAAGCCTGGTCCTCAGTTTTAATACTCACCACGACATCCTGTATTAAAAGGCTGGTCCTCAGTTTTAATACTCACTACTACATCCTGTATTAAAAGGCTGGCTGGTCCTCAGTTTTAATACTCACTACTACATCCTGTATTAAAAGGCTGGTCCTCAGTGTTAATACTCACCACTACATCCTGTATTAAAAGGCTGGTCCTCAGTGTTAATACTCACCAATACATCCTGTATTAAAAGGCTGGTCCTCAGTTTTAATACTCACCACTACATCCTGTATTAAAAGGCTGGTACTCAGTTTTAATACTCACCACTACATCCTGTATTAAAAGGCTGGTCCTCAGTTTTAATACTCACTACTACATCCTGTATTAAAAGGCTGGTCCTCAGTTTTAATACTCACCACTACATCCTGTATTAAAAGGCTGGTCCTCAGTTTTAATACTCACTACTACATCCTGTATTAAAAGGCTGGTCCTCAGTTGTAATACTCACCACTACATCCTGTATTAAAAGGTTGACTGGTCCTCAGTTTTAATACTCAAAACTACATCCTTTATTAAAAGGCTGGTCCTCAGTTTTAATACTCACTACTACATCCTGTATTAAAAGGCTGGTCCTCAGTTGTAATACTCACCACTACATCCTGTTTTAAAAGGCTGGTCCTCAGTTTTAATACTCATCACTACATCCTGTATTAAAAGGCTGGTCCTCAGTTGTAATACTCACCACTACATCCTGTATTAAAAGGCTGATCCTCAGTTTTAATACTCACCACTACATCCTGTATTAAAAGGCTGGTCCTCAGTGTTAATACTCACCACTACATCCTGTATTAAAAGGCTGGTCCTCAGTTTTAATACTCACCACTACTACATCCTGTATTAAAAGGCTGGTCCTCAGTTTTAATACTCACCACTACATCCTGTATTAAAAGGCTGGTTCTCAGTTTTAATACTCACCACTAAATCCTGTATTAAAAGGTTGGTCCTCAGTGTTAATACGCACTACTACATCCTGTATTAAAAGGCTGGTCCTCAGTTTTAATACTCACCACTACATCCTGTATTAAAAGGCTGGTCCTCAGTTTTAATACTCACCACTACATCCTGTATTAAAAGGCTGGTCCTCAGTTTTAATACTCACTACTACATCCTGTATTAAAAGGCTGGTCCTCAGTTTTAATACTCACTACTACATCCTGTATTAAAAGGCTGGTCCTCAGTTTTAATACTCACTACTACATCCTGTATTAAAAGGCTGGTCCTCAGTTTTAATACTCGCTACTACATCCTGTATTAAAATGCTGGTCATCAGTTTTAATACTCACCACTACATCCTGTATTAAAAGGCTGGTCCTCAGTGTTAATACTCACTACTACATCCTGTATTAAAAGGCTGGTCCTCAGTTTTAATACTCACCACTACATCCTGTATTAAAAGGCTGGTCCTCAGTTTTAATACTCACTACTACATCCTGTATTAAAAGGCTGGTCCTCAGTTTTAATACTCACCACTACATCCTGTATTAAAAGGCCGGTCCTCAGTTGTAATACTCACCACTACATCCTGTATTAAAAGGCCGGTCCTCAGTTTTAATACTCACTACTACATCCTGTATTAAAAGGCTGGTCCTCAGTTTTAATACTCACCACTACATCCTGTATTAAAAGGTTGGCTGGTCCTCAGTTTTAATACTCACCACGACATCCTGTATTAAAAGGCTGTTCCTCAGTATTAATACTCACCACTACATCCTGTATTAAAAGGCTGTTCCTCAGTATTAATACTCACCACTACATCCTGTATTAAAAGCCTGGTCCTCAGTTTTAATACTCACCACGACATCCTGTATTAAAAGGCTGGTCCTCAGTTTTAATACTCACTACTACATCCTGTATTAAAAGGCTGGTTGGTCCTCAGTTTTAATACTCACTACTACATCCTGTATTAAAAGGCTGGTCCTCAGTGTTAATACTCACCACTACATCCTGTATTAAAAGGCTGGTCCTCAGTGTTAATACTCACCAATACATCCTGTATTAAAAGGCTGGTCCTCAGTTTTAATACTCACCACTACATCCTGTATTAAAAGGCTGGTCCTCAGTTTTAATACTCACCACTACATCCTGCATTAAAAGGCTGGTCCTCAGTTTTAATACTCACCACTACATCCTGTATTAAAAGGCTGGTCCTCAGTTTTAATACTCACCACTACATCCTGTATTAAAAGGCTGGTCCTCAGTTTTAATACTCACCACTACATCCTGTATTAAAAGGCTGGTCCTCAGTTTTAATACTCGCTACTACATCCTGTATTAAAAGGCTGGTCCTCAGTTTTAATACTCACTACTACGTCCTGTATTTAAAGGTTGGCTGGTCCTCAGTTTTAATACTCACCACTACATCCTGTATTAAAAGGCTGGTCCTCAGTTTTAATACTCACCACTACATCCTGTATTAAAAGGCTGGTCCTCAGTTTTAATACTCACTACTACATCCTGTATTAAAAGGTTGACTGGTCCTCAGTTTTAATACTCAAAACTACATCCTTTATTAAAAGGCTGGTCCTCAGTTTTAATACTCACTACTACATCCTGTATTAAAAGGCTGGTCCTCAGTTGTAATACTCACCACTACATCCTGTTTTAAAAGGCTGGTCCTCAGTTTTAATACTCATCACTACATCCTGTATTAAAAGGCTGGTCCTCAGTTGTAATACTCACCACTACATCCTGTATTAAAAGGCTGATCCTCAGTTTTAATACTCACCACTACATCCTGTATTAAAAGGCTGGTCCTCAGTGTTAATACTCACCACTACATCCTGTATTAAAAGGCTGGTCCTCAGTTTTAATACTCACCACTACTACATCCTGTATTAAAAGGCTGGTCCTCAGTTTTAGTACTCACTACTACATCCTGTATTAAAAGGCTGGTCCTCAGTTTTAATACTCACCACTACATCCTGTATTAAAAGGCTGGTTCTCAGTTTTAATACTCACCACTAAATCCTGTATTAAAAGGTTGGTCCTCAGTGTTAATACGCACTACTACATCCTGTATTAAAAGGCTGGTCCTCAGTTTTAATACTCACCACTACATCCTGTATTAAAAGGCTGGTCCTCAGTTTTAATACTCACCACTACATCCTGTATTAAAAGGCTGGTCCTCAGTTTTAATACTCACTACTACATCCTGTATTAAAAGGCTGGTCCTCAGTTTTAATACTCACTACTACATCCTGTATTAAAAGGCTGGTCCTCAGTTTTAATACTCGCTACTACATCCTGTATTAAAATGCTGGTCATCAGTTTTAATACTCACCACTACATCCTGTATTAAAAGGCTGGTCCTCAGTGTTAATACTCACTACTACATCCTGTATTAAAAGGCTGGTCCTCAGTTTTAATACTCACCACTACATCCTGTATTAAAAGGCTGGTCCTCAGTTTTAATACTCACTACTACATCCTGTATTAAAAGGCTGGTCCTCAGTTTTAATACTCACCACGACATCCTGTATTAAAAGGCTGTTCCTCAGTATTAATACTCACCACTACATCCTGTATTAAAAGGCTGTTCCTCAGTATTAATACTCACCACTACATCCTGTATTAAAAGCCTGGTCCTCAGTTTTAATACTCACCACGACATCCTGTATTAAAAGGCTGGTCCTCAGTTTTAATACTCACTACTACATCCTGTATTAAAAGGCTGGCTGGTCCTCAGTTTTAATACTCACTACTACATCCTGTATTAAAAGGCTGGTCCTCAGTGTTAATACTCACCACTACATCCTGTATTAAAAGGCTGGTCCTCAGTGTTAATACTCACCAATACATCCTGTATTAAAAGGCTGGTCCTCAGTTTTAATACTCACCACTACATCCTGTATTAAAAGGCTGGTCCTCAGTTTTAATACTCACCACGACATCCTGTATTAAAAGGCTGGTCCTCAGTTTTAATACTCACCACTACATCCTGTATTAAAAGGCTGGTCCTCAGTTTTAATACTCACCACTACATCCTGTATTAAGAGGCTGGTCCTCAGTGTTAATACTCACCACTACATCCTGTATTAAAAGGCTGGTCCTCAGTTTTAATACTCACCACTACATCCTGTATTAAAAGGCTGGTCCTCAGTTTTAATACTCACTACTACATCCTGTATTAAAAGGTTGGTCCTCAGTTTTAATACTTACCACTACATCCTGTATTAAAAGGCTGGTCCTCAGATTTAATACTCACCACTACATCCTGTATTAAAAGGTTGGTCCTCAGTTTTAATACTCACCAATACATCCTGTATTAAAAGGCTGGTCCTCAGATTTAATACTCACTACTACATCCTGTATTAAAAGGCTGGTCCTCAGTTTTAATACTCACCACTACATCCTGTATTAAAAGGTTGGCTGGTCCACAGTATTAATACTCACTACTACATCCTGTATTAAAAGGTTGTTCCTCAGTTTTAATACTCACCACTACATCCTGTATTAAAAGGCTGGTCCTCAGATTTAATACTCACCACTACATCCTGTATTAAAAGGTTGGTCCTCAGTTTTAATACTCACCACTACATCCTGTATTAAAAGGCTGGTCCTCAGTTTTAATACTCACCACTACATCCTGTATTAAAAGGCTGGTCCTCAGTTTTAATACTCACCACTACATCCTGTATTAAAAGGCTGGTCCTCAGTGTTAATACTCACCACTACATCCTGTATTAAAAGGCTGGTCCTCAGTTTTAATACTCACCACTACATCCTGTATTAAAAGGCTGGTCCTCAGTTTTAATACTCACCACTACATCCTGTATTAAAAGGCTGGTCCTCAGATTTAATACTCACTACTACATCCTGTATTAAAAGGCTGGTCCTCAGTTTTAATACTCACTACTACATCCTGTATTAAAAGGCTGGTCCTCAGTTTTAATACTCACCACTACATCCTGTATTAAAAGGCTGGTCCTCAGTGTTAATACTCACTACTACATCCTGTATTAAAAGGCTGGTCCTCGGTTTTAATTCTCACTACTACATCCTGTATTAAAAGGCTGGTCCTCAGTTTTAATACTCACCACTACATCCTGTATTAAAAGGCTGGTCCTCAGTTTTAATACTCGCTACTACATCCTGTATTAAAAGGCAGGTCCTCAGTTTTAATACTCACCACTACATCCTGTATTAAAGGGCTGGTCCTCAGTTTTAATACGCACTACTACATCCTGTATTAAAAGGCTGGTCCTCAGTTTTAATCCTCATCACTACATCCTGTATTAAAAGGTTGGTCCTCAGTTTTAATACTCACCACTACATCCTGTATTAAAAGGTTGGTCCTCAGTTTTAATACTCACCAATACATCCTGTATTAAAAGGCTGGTCCTCAGATTTAATACTCACCACTACATCCTGTATTAAAAGGCTGGTCCTCAGTTTTAATACTCACCACTACATCCTGTATTAAAGGTTGGCTGGTCCACAGTATTAATACTCACTACTACATCCTGTATTAAAAGGTTGTTCCTCAGTTTTAATACTCACCACTACATCCTGTATTAAAAGGCTGGTCCTCAGATGTAATACTCACCACTACATCCTGTATTAAAAGGTTGGTCCTCAGTTTTAATACTCACCACTACATCCTGTATTAAAAGGCTGGTCCTCAGTTTTAATACTCACCACTACATCCTGTATTAAAAGGCTGGTCCTCAGTTTTAATACTCACCACTACATCCTGTATTAAAAGGCTGGTCCTCAGTTTTAATACTCACCACTACATCCTGTATTAAAAGGCTGGTCCTCAGTTTTAATACTCACCACTACATCCTGTATTAAAAGGCTGGTCCTCAGTTTTAATACTCACCACTACATCCTGTATTAAAAGGCTGGTCCTCAGTTTTAATACTCACCACTACATCCTGTATTAAAAGGCTGGTCCTCAGTTTTAATACTCACTACTACATCCTGTATTAAAAGGCTGGTCCTCAGTTTTAATACTCACCACTACATCCTGTATTAAAAGGCTGGTCCTCAGTGTTAATACTCACTACTACATCCTGTATTAAAAGGCTGGTCCTCAGATTTAATACTCACTACTACATCCTGTATTAAAAGGCTGGTCCTCAGTTTTAATACTCACCACTACATCCTGTATTAAAAGGCTGGTCCTCAGTTTTAATACTCACCACTACATCCTGTATTAAAAGGCTGGTCCTCAGTTTTAATACTCACTACTACATCCTGTATTAAAAGGCTGGTCCTCAGTTTTAATACTCACTACTACATCCTGTATTAAAAGGCTGGTCCTCAGTTTTAATACTCACTACTACATCCTGTATTAAAAGGCTGATGCTCAGTTTTAATACTCACCACTACATCCTGTATTTAAAGGCTGGTCCTCAGTGTTAATACTCACCACTACATCCTGTATTAAAAGGCTGGTCCTCAGTTTTAATGCTCACCACTACATCCTGTATTAAAAGGCTGGTCCTCATTTTAATACTCACTACTACATCCTGTATTAAAAGGCTGGTCCTCAGTTTTAATCCTCACCACTACATCCTGTATTAAAAGGCTGGTCCTCAGTTTTAATACTCACCACTACATCCTGTATTAAAAGGCTGGCTGGTCCTCAGTATTAATACTCACTACTACATCCTGTATTAAAAGGCTGGTCCTCAGTTTTAATACTCACTACTACATCCTGTATTAAAAGGCTGGTCCTCAGTTTTAATACTCACCACTACATCCTGTATTAAAAGGCTGGCTGGTCCTCAGTTTTAATACTCACCACTACATCCTGTATTAAAAGGTTGGCTGGTCCACAGTATTAATACTCACTACTACATCCTGTATTAAAAGGCTGGTCCTCAGTTTTAATACTCACTACTACATACTGTATTAAAAGGCTGGTCCTCAGTTTTAATACTCACCACTACATCCTGTATTAAAAGGCTGGTCCTCAGTTGTAATACTCACCACTACATCCTGTATTAAAAGGCTGATCCTCAGTTTTAATACTCACCACTACATCCTGTATTAAAAGGCTGGTCCTCAGTTTTAATACTCCACACTACATCCTGTATTAAAAGGCTGGCTGGTCCTCAGTTTTAATACTCACTACTACATCCTGTATTAAAAGGCTGGTCCTCAGTGTTAATACTCACTACTACATCCTGTATTAAAAGGCTGGTCCTCAGTTTTAATACTCACCACTACATCCTGTATTAAAAGGCTGGTCCTCAGTTTTAATACTCACTACTACATCCTGTATTAAAAGGCTGGTCCTCAGGTTTAATACTCACCGCTACATCCTGTATTAAAAGGCTGTTCCTCATTAATGTCCCGTAGATCACTTGATTATCCTGTTTGTTTCCAGAACTTTCTAATACACAAGCTTCCAACTCACCGAACTTTCCTCGTTCAAATATAAAACACACGATACCAAACCCGGTTCCTCGGTCCTCAAACCAACTTACCCCAAACGGAGCTTTAAAGCACCTCATTGCTGGAACCAACTACAAAAATACATTACAATTGGATGTTCTGGTGCCGCTCGGGCTAACTAGACCATCTTACTGAGGAATGTAATTCGTTTTTCTAGAATATTTGTGTTGTGTTGTATTTTACTGTTTTTTTTATTGTATTTGATGTGTCTCAATAACTTGTATGTGCTGGGCTCCCTGGTGAAAGACCCTGGTTTCTATGGGGACTCCCTGTTACAATAAAGGTCACAAACATTTAGCCATGAAATCCCTAGTTTGAAACAGACTATTTCCTGGAATTTTCTGTGTCCCCCCCCCTCCCCCCCCTCACCTGGTTTCTGAGAGGTACACAGAGGGAGGTTATGTAACTGGCAGCAATGTAAGGGCTTTCACTGGAGGGGAGGAGCTATGCTAGGGAGGAGGAGCTAGATAGATGGGAGGGACAGATAGCTTGAGAGGAGGAGCTATGCTAGGGAGGAGGAGCTAGATAGATGGGAGGGACAGATAGCTTGAGAGGAGGAGCTATGCTAGGGAGGAGGAGCTAGATAGATGGGAGGGACAGATAGCTTGAGAGGAGGAGCTATGCTAGGGAGGAGCTAGATAGATGGGCGGGATAGATAGCTTGTGAGGAGGAGCTATTCTAGGGAGGAGGAGCTAGATAGATGGGAGGGACAGATTGCTTGAGAGGAGGAGCTATGGAGGAAGGAAAGGTAGGCAGGGAAGGAGAGGAATCTAGGAAGAGAGGCTAGCAAGCGAGAAGAGCGAATGGAAACTAGAGACATCAAGAAGCTACAGACAAAACTAACTGATCTAGAAAAAGTGATTTAGACAGAAAAATATGAAAGCAGATTCTCTAGACAATTAATGTAATTTATTTTATGACATTTAATACAATAACCTACATCAAATATTATCTGTTATATTGACAAGATAGTCGAGTGACCGCTCTAACAATGAAAATACCTGTCCTCAAAGATGGAAGGGAGGCGGGATCAGGCGGGACCATTCCAGCCAATGAGAGGTCAGATACACGTGTAAACACCAGACGCAACTCCCGATATAAATGTGTTTCTTTCTAAATTGCCGAAATGCCACGCGCGTCACTTATATCAGTGCAGTCGTAGAAAAAAAAAACCATTATGGAACTTTTATTTTAGCAAATTAGCATATACATTTTTTGTGACCAAATTCAACATTTTTTTTATGGAGGTCAATGAGAAAGTGACTCACGTCGTAGTATTATCAATCAATCAATCAATGAAATGTATTTATCGAGCCCTTCCTACATCAGCTGATATCTCAAACAGCAAGCAATGCAGATGTAGAAACACGGATATATTACTTGTGGTTTCATTATTTTCTGAGACCCTCTTCCTCTCTGCGGACATCTACTACAGAGCACCAGGGCACTACTACCCTCTACTGCCCTCTAGTGGCCAACACTGTTACTGGACCACTACAACTCTCTAGAGACCAACAGGAGGGTCTCTCTCCAGGAACAGGGTTGGACCAACAGGAGGGTCTCTCTCCGGGAACAGGTTTGGACCAACAGGAGGGTCTCTCTCCAGGAACAGGGTTGGACCAACAGGAGGGTCTCTCTCCAGGAACAGGGTTGGACCAACAGGAGGGTCTCTCTCCAGGAACAGGGTTGGACCAAAAGGAGGGTCTCTCTCCAGGAACAGGGTTGGAGATTAAACCACTCCAGACATATTAATGGTTCTGATGATGTTCTGGTAGATTAAACCACTCCAGACATATTAATGGTTCTGATGATGTTCTGGTAGATTAAACCACTCCAGACATATTAATGGTTCTGATGATGTTCTGGTAGATTAAACCACTCCAGACATATTAATGGTTCTGATGATGTTCTGGTAGATTAACCCACTCCAGACATATTAATGGTTCTGGTAGAATAAACCACTCCAGACATATTAATGGTTCTGGTGATGTTCTGGTAGATTAACCCACTCCAGACATATTAATGGTTCTGGTGATGTTCTGGTAGATTAACCCACTCCAGACATATTAATGGTTCTGGTAGAATAACCCACTCCAGACATATTAATGGTTCTGATGATGTTCTGGTAGATTAAACCCCTCCAGACATATTAATGGTTCTGGTGATGTTCTGGTAGATTAAACCACTCCAGACATATTAATGGTTCTGGTGATGTTCTGGTAGATTAACCCACTCCAGACATATTAATGGTTCTGGTGATGTTCTGGTAGATTAACCCACTCCAGACATATTAATGGTTCTGATGATGTTCTGGTAGATTAACCCACTCCAGACATATTACTGGTTCTGGTGATGTTCTGGTAGATTAAACCACTCCAGACATATTAATGGTTCTGATGATGTTCTGGTAGATTAAACCACTCCAGACATATTAATGGTTCTGGTGATGTTCTGGTAGATTAAACCACTCCAGACATATTAATGGTTCTGGTGATGTTCTGGTAGATTAACCCACTCCAGACATATTAATGGTTCTGGTAGATTAAACCACTCCAGACATATTAATGGTTCTGGTGATGTTCTGGTAGAATAAACCACTCCAGACATATTAATGGTTCTGGTAGATTAACCCACTCCAGACATATTACTGGTTCTGGTGATGTTCTGGTAGATTAAACCACTCCAGACATATTAATGGTTCTGGTAGATTAACCCACTCCAGATATATTAATGGTTCTGATGATGTTCTGGTAGATTAACCCACTCCAGACATATTAATGGTTCTGGTAGATTAACCCCTCCAGACATATTAATGGTTCTGATGATGTTCTGGTAGATTAAACCACTCCAGACATATTAATGGTTCTGGTGATGTTCTGGTAGATTAAACCACTCCAGACATATTAATGGTTCTGGTGATGTTCTGGTAGAATAAACCACTCCAGACATATTAATGGTTCTGGTGATGTTCTGGTAGATTAACCCACTCCAGACATATTAATGGTTCTGGTAGATTAAACCACTCCAGACATATTAATGGTTCTGGTGATGTTCTGGTAGAATAAACCACTCCAGACATATTAATGGTTCTGGTAGATTAACCCACTCCAGACATATTACTGGTTCTGGTGATGTTCTGGTAGATTAAACCACTCCAGACATATTAATGGTTCTGGTAGATTAACCCACTCCAGATATATTAATGGTTCTGATGATGTTCTGGTAGATTAACCCACTCCAGACATATTAATGGTTCTGGTAGATTAACCCCTCCAGACATATTAATGGTTCTGATGATGTTCTGGTAGATTAAACCACTCCAGACATATTAATGGTTCTGATGATGTTCTGGTAGATTAAACCACTCCAGACATATTAATGGTTCTGATGATGTTCTGGTAGATTAAACCACTCCAGACATATTAATGGTTCTGGTAGATTAACCCACTCCAGATATATTAATGGTTCTGATGATGTTCTGGTAGATTAACCCACTCCAGACATATTAATGGTTCTGGTAGATTAACCCCTCCAGACATATTAATGGTTCTGATGATGTTCTGGTAGATTAAACCACTCCAGACATATTAATGGTTCTGATGATGTTCTGGTAGATTAAACCACTCCAGACATATTAATGGTTCTGGTAGATTAAACCACTCCAGATATATTAATGGTTCTGATGTTTTATTAGAAGGTACAAAAAAAAACATTAATAAAAACATGTTTATTATCAATCTATGGATCAGAAGACTCTCCAACCATCTAGATAGGGGTGTGTGTGTGTGTGTGTGTGTGTGTGTGTGTGTGTGTGTGTGTGTGAGAGAGGGGGGTGTGTGTGTGTGTGTGTGTGTGTGTGAGAGAGAGAGGGGTGTGTGTGTGTGTGTGTGTGTGTGTGTGTGTGTGTGTGTGTGTGTGTGTGTGTGTGAGAGAGAGGGGGGTGTGTGTGTGTGTGTGTGTGTGTGTGTGTGTGTGTGTGTGTGTGTGAGAGAGAGAGGGGGGTGTGTGTGTGTGTGTGTGTGTGTGTGAGAGAGAGAGGGGGGTGTGTGTGTGTGTGTGTGTGTGTGTGTGTGTGTGAGAGAGGGGGGTGTGTGTGTGTGTGTGTGTGTGTGAGAGAGAGGGGTGTGTGTGTGTGTGTGTGTGTGTGTGTGTGTGTGTGTGTGTGTGTGTGTGTGTGTGTGTGTGTGTGTGTGTGTGTGTGTGTGTGTGAGAGAGAGGGGTGTGTGTGTGTGTGTGTGTGTGTGTGAGAGAGGGGGGTGTGTGTGTGTGTGTGTGAGAGAGAGAGGGGTGTGTGTGTGTGTGTGTGTGTGTGTGTGTGTGAGAGAGAGGGGGGTGTGTGTGTGTGTGTGTGTGTGTGTGTGTGTGTGTGTGTGTGTGTGTGTGTGTGTGTGTGTGTGTGTGTGTGTGTGTGTGTGTGAGAGAGGGGGGTGTGTGTGTGTGTGTGTGTGTGTGTGAGAGAGAGAGGGGTGTGTGTGTGTGTGTGTGTGTGTGTGTGTGTGTGTGTGTGTGTGTGTGTGAGAGAGAGGGGGGTGTGTGTGTGTGTGTGTGTGTGTGTGTGTGTGTGTGTGTGTGTGTGTGTGAGAGAGAGTGGGGGGTGTGTGTGTGTGTGTGTGTGTGTGTGAGAGAGAGAGTGGGGTGTGTGTGTGTGTGTGTGTGTGTGTGTGTGTGTGTGAGAGAGAGGGGGGTGTGTGTGTGTGTGTGTGTGTGTGTGTGTGTGAGAGAGAGGGGTGTGTGTGTGTGTGTGTGTGTGTGTGTGTGTGTGTGTGTGTGTGTGTGTGTGTGTGTGTGTGTGTGTGTGTGTGTGTGTGTGTGTGAGAGAGAGGGGTGTGTGTGTGTGTGTGTGTGTGTGTGAGAGAGGGGGGTGTGTGTGTGTGTGTGAGAGAGAGAGGGGTGTGTGTGTGTGTGTGTGTGTGTGTGTGTGTGTGTGTGTGTGTGTGAGAGAGAGGGGGGTGTGTGTGTGTGTGTGTGTGTGTGTGTGTGTGTGTGTGTGAGAGAGAGGGGTGTGTGTGTGTGTGTGTGTGTGAGAGAGAGGGGTGTGTGTGTGTGTGTGTGTGTGTGTGTGTGTGTGAGAGAGGGGGGTGTGTGTGTGTGTGTGAGAGAGAGAGGGGTGTGTGTGTGTGTGTGTGTGTGTGTGAGAGAGAGAGGTGGGAGTGTGTGTGTGTGTGTGTGTGAGAGAGGGGTGGGAGTGTGTGTGTGTGAGAGAGGGGTGGGAGTGTGTGTGTGTGTGTGTGTGTGTGTGTGTGTGTGTGTGTGTGTGAGAGAGAGAGGTGTGTGTGTGTGTGTGTGTGAGTGAGAGAGAGGGGTGGGAGTGGCTCCTGTCCACCCTTCTCCTGAAGTGTGCACTCGTTCACTCCCCCTGGTGGATTTAAAAGGACTGGGGCACCAACCCAATCACTAGGAGAGAAGGAGAGGACACTTCTGGACGAGGGTAT
Source organism: Salvelinus fontinalis (assembly GCF_029448725.1). Lineage (NCBI taxonomy): Eukaryota > Metazoa > Chordata > Actinopteri > Salmoniformes > Salmonidae > Salvelinus > Salvelinus fontinalis. Next base: position 103,112 of record NW_026600248.1, read on the forward strand.
AGAATATGAGTGTCCGACCATCTCTCAGTATAATCCGTCTGTCCGGCGGTGTGGACCCCCCCTCTGAACCGTCTGTCCTAGCGAGGTGGGAACCCGCGGTGTGGACCCCCCCGACCTCTGAACCCTCCCCTGTCCCCTCTAAAGGACCTGTTCCTCTCCCGGCCCCTGTCCCCCCCCCGGCCGGCGTTAGGACCCCCACGCCCCCCACGGGATGACCCCCCTCCACGGTCTGACTTCAGCTTGGAGGGAGGTGACTTGGGTCGCAGACGTTCTATCTCCTCTGTACAGCCTGGAGGACACACCAAGAGGAGAGAACAGGGATTAGACAGAGAAGAAGAGATGGAGGACACACCAAGAGGAGACAACAGGGATTAGACAGAGAAGAAGAGATGGAGGAGACACCAAGAGGAGACAACAGGGATTAGACAGAGAAGAAGAGATGGAGGAGAGAGAGGAGACAACAGGGATTAGACAGAGAAGAAGAGATGGAGGAGAGAGAGGAGACAACAGGGATTAGACAGAGAAGAGATGGAGGAGAGAGAGGAGACAACAGGGATTAGACAGAGAAGAGATGGAGGAGACACCAAGAGGAGACAACAGGGATTAGACAGAGAAGAAGAGATGGAGGAGAGAGAGGAGACAACGGGGATTAGACAGAGAAGAAGAGATGGAGGAGAGAGAGGAGACAACAGGGATTAGACAGAGAAGAAGAGATGGAGGAGAGAGAGGAGACAACAGGGATTAGACAGAGAAGAGATGGAGGAGAGAGAGGAGACAACAGGGATTAGACAGAGAAGAAGAGATGGAGGAGAGAGAGGAGACAACAGGGATTAGACAGAGAAGAAGAGATGGAGGACCCACCAAGAGGAGACAACAGGGATTAGACAGAGAAGAAGAGATGGACACACCAAGAGGAGACGACAGGGATTAGACAGAGAAGAAGAGATGGAGGACCCACCAAGAGGAGACAACAGGGATTAGACAGAGAAGAAGAGATGGAGGAGAGAGAGGAGACAACAGGGATTAGACAGAGAAGAAGAGATGGAGGAGACACCAAGAGGAGACAACTGGGATTAGACAGAGAAGAAGAGATGGAGGAGACACCAAGAGGAGACAACATGGATTAGACAGAGAAGAAGAGATGGAGGAGACACCAAGAGGAGACAACATGGATTAGACAGAGAAGAAGAGATGGAGGAGACACCAAGAGGAGACAACTGGGATTAGATGGAGGAGAAGAGATGGACACACCAAGAGGAGACAACAGGGATTAGACAGAGAAGAAGAGATGGAGGAGAGAGAGGAGATGGAGAGGAGGAGAGGAGATGAGAGATTAGATGGAGGAGAGAGAGGAGAGGAGAGGAGGAGAGGAGATGAGAGATTAGATGGAGGAGAGATGAGATGAGATATTAGATGGAGGAGAGGAGATGAGCGATTAGATGGAGGAGAGAGAGGAGAACAGATGGAGATATTAGATGGAGAAGAGATGGAGATATTAGATGGAGGAGAGAGGAGAAGAGATGGATATGAGATGGAGGAGAGAGAGGAGATGAGAGATTAGATGGAGGAGAGAGAGGAGAGGAGATGGAGGAGAGAGAGAGGAGATGAGAGGAGATGAGAGGAGATGAGAGATTAGATGGAGGAGAGAGAGAGGAGATGAGAGAGAGGACAGACAAGACAGATCAATGTGTGTAAGACCTACCTGAGGTGTGAGTGTGGTGTGATTAAGGACCTACCTGAGAGGTGAGACTGTGTGATTGAGAAGTGGGAGGAGTAAGACTCTGAGTTGAAGTTACTGTTGGTCAGAGTAGGACCTACTGTCAACCACCCTGGAGACAGAGAGACAGAGAGGAGGGAGAGAGGGGGAGAGAGAGAGGAGAGAGAGGAGGAGAGAGACAGAGAGAGAGAGACAGAGAGACAGAGAGAAGGGGAGAGAGAGAGAAAAGGGGACAGAGAGAGAGAGAAAGAGAGGGGAGGGAGAGAGAGAGGGGAGAGAGAGAGGAGAGAGGGGGGAGAGAGAGGGGAGGGAGAAAGAGAGAGGGGAGGGAGAAAGAGAAGGGGAGAGAGAGAGGAGGGGAGGGAGAGAAAGATAAGGGGAGGGAGAGAAAGAGAAGGGGAGAGAGAGAGGAGGGGAGGGAGGGAGAGGGAGAGAAAGAGAGAGGAGGGGAGGGAGAGAAAGAGAGAGGGGAGGGAGGGAGAGGGAGAGAAAGAGAGAGGAGGGGAGGGAGAGAAAGAGAGAGGGGAGGGAGAGAGAGAGAGAGAAGGGGAGGGAGAGAAAGAGAGAGGGGAGGGGAGGGAGACAAAGAGGAGAGGAGGGAGAGAGGAGAGTGTAACTTCCTGGAGTAGATCAAACTGCTCGTGTCATGTCTCCATCTTAACTGGCTTCATCTGGTTTCAGTGGGTTACAGAGTCTTCACATAGGAATGACTGGTGTCACGTGATCCATGGCTTTGTCCTTTCACATATACAGTCATTGGTATGACCCACCTGGTCTGATGACCCACCTGGTCTGTATGACCAACCTGGTCTGTATGAAACACCTGGTCTGTATGACCCACCTGGTCTGATGGTAGAGTCCCGTCCAAACAGGTGTAGTCGACGTCTCCCCAGACAGAAGTGTTCTATGATGTGGAATATCTCACCTGGTCTGATAGTAGAGTCTCGTCCAAACAGGTGTAGTCGACGTCTCCCCAGACAGAAGTGTTCTATAATATGGAATATCTCACCTGGTCTGATGGTAGAGTCCCGTCCAAACAGGTGTAGTCGACGTCTCCCCAGACAGAAGTGTTCTATAATATGGAATATCTCACCTGGTCTGATGGTAGAGTCCCGTCCAAACAGGTGTAGTCGACGTCTCCCCAGACAGAAGTGTTCTATAATATGGAATATCTCACCTGGTCTGATAGTAGAGTCTCGTCCAAACAGGTGTAGTCGACGTCTCCCCAGACAGAAGTGTTCTATAATATGGAATATCTCACCTGGTCTGATGGTAGAGTCCCGTCCAAACAGGTGTAGTCGACGTCTCCCCAGACAGAAGTGTTCTATAATATGGAATATCTCACCTGGTCTGATAGTAGAGTCTCGTCCAAACAGGTGTAGTCGACGTCTCCCCAGACAGAAGTGTTCTATGATGTGGAATATCTCACCTGGTCTGATAGTAGAGTCCCGTCCAAACAGGTGTAGTCGACGTCTCCCCAGACAGAAGTGTTCTATGATGTGGAATATCTCACCTGGTCTGATAGTAGAGTCTCGTCCAAACAGGTGTAGTCGACGTCTCCCCAGACAGAAGTGTTCTATAATATGGAATATCTCACCTGGTCTGATAGTAGAGTCCCGTCCAAACAGGTGTAGTCGACGTCTCCCCAGACAGAAGTGTTCTATAATATGGAATATCTCACCTGGTCTGATAGTAGAGTCTCGTCCAAACAGGTGTAGTCGACGTCTCCCCAGACAGAAGTGTTCTATGATGTGGAATATCTCCACCGGCTTCTCCACGTTCCCGATCTCAGGCTCCTCGGTGATAATCAGGTCGATATCCACGTTGGCGTGGATGAAATCCCCATCTGTAGACCGCCGCACTGTTCCTTTAATACCCATGAGACAGTGTTCCTAGAGAGGGGAGGAGGGGGGAGGAGAGAGGAGAGGGGGAGGAGGGAGGGGAGAGGAAGGGAGGAGAGAGGGGGGGAGGGGGGAGGAGAGAGGAGAGGGGGAGGAGGGAGGGGAGAGGAAGGGAGGAGAGAGGGGGGGGAGGGGAGGAGGGGGGGAGGAGAGAGGGGGGGAGGGAGGGGAGGAGAGAGGGGGGAGGGAGGAGAGGGGGAGGAGAGAGGGGAGAGGAAGGGAGGAGAGGAGAGAGGGGAGGAGGAGAGAGGGAGGAGAGCGGGAGGAGAAAGGGGAGGAGGAGAGAGGGAGGAGGAGAGAGGGGAGGATAGGGGAGAAGAGAGGGGGGGATAGGGGAGAAGAGATGGGAGAGGGGGGAGGGAGGAGAGAGGGAGAGAGGGGGGAGGAGAGAGGGGAGAGGGAGGAGAGAGAAAAGGGGGAGGGAGGGGAGGAGAGAGAAAAGGGGGAGGGAGGGAGGGGAGGAGGAGAGAGGGGGGGGGGGAGAGGGGAGGAGGAGAGAGGGAAAGAGGGAGGGGGGAGGGAGAGGGAGGAGGGGGGAGAAGAGAAGGAGAAAAGGAGAGAGATGTGCATGAGACAGTGTGTGTTGGTGTCATGGTGTCTGTTACCTTGGTTCTCTGAAACACAGCTTTAGGGTCCAGGGTTTTGGTGTGGTACCTTGGTTCTCTGAAACACAGCTTTAGGGTCCAGGGTTTTGGTGTGTTACCTTGGTTCTCTGAAACACAGCTTTAGGGTCCAGGGTTTTGGTCTTTCCAGGGTTGTTCTTGTTGGTCTTGATCCAACAGATATCCTCACAACGTCTGAAACCCCACTTTCTCAGACACTGTGGAGGGGGGAGAGGAGGGAGTAGGGAGAGGAAGGAGAGGAGGGTGGAGGGAGAGGAGGGTGGAGGGAGAGGGGAAGAGGAGAGAGGAGAGGAGGGTGGAGGGAGAGGAGGGAGAGGGGGGTGGAGGGAGAGGGGGGTGGAGGGGAGAGGAAGGAGAGGAGGGAGGAGGGAGAGGGGGGTGGAGGGGAGAGGAAGGAGAGGAGGGAGGAGGGAGGGGAGGAGGGAGGGGAGAGAGGAGGGAGGAGGGAGGAGGAAGAGGAGGGTGTAGGGAGGAGGAAGAGGAGGGTGTAGGGAGGAGGGAGGAGGAAGAGGAGGGTGTAGGGAGGAGGGAGGAGGAAGAGGAGGGTGTAGGGAGGAGAGAGAGGAGGATGAGGAGGGAGAGGAGGGTGTAGGGAGGAGGGGAGAAGAGGGAATAGCGGGAGAGGAAGAGGAGGGTGGAGGAAGATGAGGGAGGAGGAAGAGGAGGGAGAGGTGGGTGGAGGAAGAGGAGGGAGGAGAGAGAGGAGGAGGGAGGAGGGAGAGGAGGAGGGAGGCGGAGGGAGGAGAGAGAGGAGGAGGGAGAGGAGGGAGGAGAGAGTTGATTGTGTGTTTGTGTTTCACACTTGAAGTCCAGATTCATAAACAAATATAAATATACAGTTTAAGGGGAAACCTGTAGTGAAATGACTGTTAACTACACTAACCAGTTAACTACACTACCCAGATAACTACACTAACCAGTTAACTACACTACCCAGATAACTACACTAACCAGTTAACTACACTACCTGTAGTGTAATGATTGTTAACTACACTACCTGTTAACTACACTACCCAGTTAACTACACTACCCAGATAACTACACTACCCAGTTAACTACACTACCCAGATAACTACACTAACCAGTTAACTACACTACCCAGTTAACTACACTACCCAGTTAACTACACTACCCAGATAACTACACTACCTGTTAACTACACTACCTGTTAACTACACTACCCAGTTAACTACACTACCCAGATAACTACACTACCCAGTTAACTACACTACCCAGTTAACTACACTACCCAGTTAACTACACTACCCAGTTAACTACACTAACCAGTTAACTACACTACCCAGTTTACTACACTACCCAGATAACTACACTACCCAGATAACTACACTACCCAGTTAACTACACTACCCAGATAACTACACTAACCAGTTAACTACACTACCCAGATAACTACACTAACCAGTTAACTACACTACCCAGTTAACTACACTACCCAGATAACTACACTACCCAGATAACTACACTACCTGTTAACTACACTACCCAGTTAACTACACTACCCAGATAACTACACTACCCAGTTAACTACACTACCCAGTTAACTACACTACCCAGTTAACTACACTACCCAGATAACTACACTAACCAGTTAACTACACTACCCAGTTAACTACACTACCCAGATAACTACACTAACCAGTTAACTACACTACCCAGATAACTACACTACCTGTTAACTACACTACCCAGTTAACTACACTACCCAGATAACTACACTAACCAGTTAACTACACTACCCAGATAACTACACTACCTGTTAACTACACTACCTGTTAACTACACTAACCAGTTAACTACACTAACCAGTTAACTACACTAACCAGTTAACTACACTAACCAGTTAACTACACTAACCAGTTAACTACACTAACCAGTTAACTACACTAACCAGTTAACTACACTACCCAGATAACTGGTTAGTGTAGTTAACAGGTAGTGTAGTTAACTACACTAACCAGTTAACTACACTAACCAGTTAACTACACTAACCAGTTAACTACACTAACCAGTTAACTACACTACCTGTAGTGAAATGACTGTTAACTACACTAACCAGTTAACTACACTAACCAGTTGACTACACTAACCAGTTGACTACACTAGCCAGTTGACTACACTAACCAGGTGACTACACTAGCCAGTTGACTACACTAGCCAGTTGACTACACTAGCCAGTTGACTGCACTAACCAGGTGACTGCACTAGCCAGTTGACTACACTAGCCAGTTGACTGCACTAGCCAGTTGACTACACTAACCAGTTGACTACACTAGCCAGTTGACTACACTAGCCAGGTGACTGCACTAGCCAGTTGACTACACTAGCCAGTTGACTGCACTAGCCAGTTGACTACACTAGCCAGTTGACTACACTAACCAGTTGACTACACTAACCAGTTAACTACACTAGCCAGTTGAATAGACTAGCCAGTTGACTACACTAGCCAGTTGACTGCACTAGCCAGTTGACTACACTAGCCAGTTGACTAGACTAGCCAGTTGACTGCACTAGCCAGTTGACTACACTAGCCAGTTGACTACACTAGCCAGTTGACTACACTAGCCAGTTGACTGCACTAGCCAGTTGACTACACTAGCCAGTTGACTACACTAGCCAGTTGACTACACTAGCCAGTTGACTACACTAGCCAGTTGACTACACTAGCCAGTTGACTACGAGCCAGTTGACTACACTAGCCAGTTGACTACACTAGCCAGTTGACTACACTAGCCAGTTGACTGCACTAGCCAGTTGACTACACTAGCCAGTTGACTAGACTAGCCAGTTGACTGCACTAGCCAGTTGACTACACTAACCAGGTGACTACACTAGCCAGTTGACTACACTAGCCTGTTGACTACACTAGCCAGTTGACTACACTAGCCAGTTGACTACACTAACCAGGTGACTACACTAGCCAGTTGACTGCACTAGCCAGTTGATGACACTAACCAGTTGACTACACTAACCAGTTGACTACACTAACCAGTTGACTACACTAACCAGTTGACTACGAGCCAGTTAACTACACTAACCAGTTGACGACACTAACCAGTTGACTACGAGCCAGTTGACTACACTAGCCAGTTAACTACACTAACCAGTTGACTACACTAACCAGTTGACTACACTAACCAGTTGACTACACTAACCAGTTGACTGCACTAACCAGTTGACTGCACTAACCAGTTGACTACACTAACCAGTTGACTACACTAACCAGTTGACTACACTAGCCAGTTGACTACACTAACCAGTTGACTACACTAGCCAGTTGACTACACTAGCCAGTTGACTAACCAGTTGACTGCACTAGCCAGTTAACTGCACTAGCCAGATGACTGCACTAGCCAGTTGACTACACTAGCCAGTTGACTACACTAGCCAGTTGACTACACTAGCCAGTTGACTACACTAGCCAGTTGACTACACTAACCAGTTGACTAGACTAACCAGTTGACTACACTAGCCAGTTGACTACACTAGCCAGTTAACTGCACTAGCCAGTTGACTGCACTAGCCAGTTGACTGCACTAGCCAGTTGACTACACTAGCCAGTTGACTACACTAACCAGTTGACTACACTAACCAGTTGACTACACTAACCAGTTGACTACACTAACCAGTTGACTGCACTAACCAGTTGACTACACTAACCAGTTGACTAACCAGTTGACTGCACTAACCAGTTGACGACACTAACCAGTTGACTAACCAGTTGACGACACTAACCAGTTGACTAGCCAGTTGACGACACTAGCCAGTTGACTACACTAGCCAGTTGACTACACTAACCAGTTGACTACACTAACCAGTTGACTACACTAACCAGTTGACTACACTACCCAGATGACTACACTAGCCAGTTGACTACACTAACCAGTTGACTACACTAACCAGGTGACTACACTAGCCAGTTGACTACACTAACCAGTTGACTACACTAACCAGGTGACTACACTAGCCAGTTGACTACACTAGCCAGTTGACTACACTAGCCAGTTGACTACACTAGCCAGTTGACTACACTAGCCAGTTGACTACACTAACCAGTTGACTACACTAGCCAGTTGACTACGAGCCAGTTAACGACACTAGCCAGTTGACTACACTAACCAGTTGACTACACTAGCCAGTTGACTGCACTAGCCAGTTGACTACACTAGCCAGTTGACTACACTAGCCAGTTGACTGCACTAGCCAGTTGACTAGCCAGTTGACTACACTAACCAGTTGACTACACTAGCCAGTTGACTACACTAGCCAGTTGACTACACTAACCAGTTGACTACACTAGCCAGTTGACTACACTAGCCAGTTGACTACACTAACCAGTTGACTAACCAGTTGACTACACTAACCAGTTGACTACACTAACCAGTTGACTACACTAACCAGTTGACTACACTAACCAGTTGACTGCACTAGCCAGTTGACTACACTAGCCAGTTGACTACACTAACCAGTTGACGACACTAACCAGTTGACGACACTAACCAGTTAATTACACTAACCAGTTGACTACACTAGCCAGTTGACTACACTAACCAGTTGACTACACTAGCCAGTTGACTACACTAACCAGTTGACTACACTAGCCAGTTGACTACACTAGCCAGTTGACTACACTAACCAGTTGACTACACTAGCCAGTTGACTAGCCAGTTGACTACACTAACCAGTTGACTACACTAGCCAGTTGACTACACTAGCCAGTTGACTACACTAACCAGTTGACTACACTAGCCAGTTGACTACACTAGCCAGTTGACTACACTAACCAGTTGACTAACCAGTTGACTACACTAACCAGTTGACTACACTAGCCAGTTGACTACACTAACCAGTTGACTACACTAACCAGTTGACTACACTAGCCAGTTGACTACACTAACCAGTTGACTACACTAGCCAGTTGACTACACTAACCAGTTGACTAACCAGTTGACTACACTAACCAGTTGACTACACTAGCCAGTTGACTACACTAGCCAGTTGACTACACTAACCAGTTGACGACACTAACCAGTTAATTACACTAACCAGTTGACTACACTAACCAGTTGACTACACTAGCCAGGTGAATAGACTAGCCAGTTGACTACACTAGCCAGTTGACTACACTAGCCAGTTGACTACACTAACCAGTTGACTAGCCAGTTGACTACACTAACCAGTTGACTACACTAGCCAGTTGAATAGACTAGCCAGTTGACTACACTAGCCAGTTGACTACACTAGCCAGTTGACTACACTAACCAGTTGACTAGCCAGTTGACTACACTAACCAGTTGACTACACTAGCCAGTTGACTACACTAGCCAGTTGACTACACTAACCAGTTGACTAGCCAGTTGACTACACTAACCAGTTGACGACACTAACCAGTTAATTACACTAACCAGTTAATTACACTAACCAGTTGACGACACTAACCAGTTGACTACACTAGCCAGTTGACTACACTAACCAGTTGACTACACTAGCCAGTTGACTACACTAACCAGTTGACTAACCAGTTGACTACACTAACCAGTTGACTACACTAGCCAGTTGACTACACTAGCCAGTTGACTACACTAACCAGTTGACGACACTAACCAGTTAATTACACTAACCAGTTGACTACACTAGCCAGTTGACTAAACTAACCAGTTGACTACACTAGCCAGTTGACTACACTAGCCAGTTGACTACACTAACCAGTGTACTAGCCAGTTGACTACACTAACCAGTTGACTACACTAGCCAGTTGACGACACTAGCCAGTTGACGACACTAACCAGTTAATTACACTAACCAGTTGACGACACTAACCAGTTGACGACACTAACCAGTTGACGACACTAACCAGTTGACGACACTAGCCAGTTGACTACACTAGCCAGTTGACTACACTAGCCAGTTGACTACACTAACCAGTTGACTACACTAACCAGTTGACTACACTAGCCAGTTGACTACACTAACCAGTTGACGACACTAACCAGTTGACTACGAGCCAGTTAACTACACTAACCAGTTGACGACACTAACCAGTTGACTACACTAGCCAGTTGACTACACTAACCAGTTGACTACACTAACCAGTTGACTACACTAACCAGTTGACTACACTAGCCAGTTGACTACACTAACCAGTTGACTACACTAACCAGTTGACTACACTAGCCAGTTTAGCCAGTTGACTACACTAGCCAGTTGACTACACTAACCAGTTGACGACACTAACCAGTTGACTACGAGCCAGTTAACTACACTAACCAGTTAACTACACTAACCAGTTGAATACACTAACCAGTTGACTACACTAGCCAGTTGACTAGCCAGTTGACTACACTAACCAGTTGACTACACTAACCAGTTGACTACACTAGCCAGTTGACTACACTAGCCAGTTGACTACACTAGCCAGTTGACTACACTAGCCAGTTGACTACACTAGTCAGTTGACTACACTAGCCTGTTAACTACACTAACCAGTTGACTACACTAGCCAGTTGACTACACTAGCCAGTTGACTACACTAACCAGTTGACTACACTAGCCAGTTGACTGCACTAACCAGTTGACTACACTAACCAGTTGACTGCACTAACCAGTTGACTACACTAACCAGTTGACTACACTAGCCAGTTGACTACACTAACCAGTTGACTACACTAACCAGTTGACTACACTAACCAGTTGACTACACTAACCAGTTGACTACACTAGCCAGTTGACTACACTAACCAGTTGACTACACTAACCAGTTGACTACACTAACCAGTTGACTACACTAGCCAGTTGACTACACTAACCAGTTGACTACACTAACCATGATACACATAATACACATAGTATAATACCATTATAATACCCCAGGTCCAGTCTCTCTCTGTGTGTATAGTACCATTCTCCCCAGGTCCAGTCTCTCTCTGTGTATAGTACCATTCTCCCCAGGTCCAGTCCCTCTCTGTGTGTATAGTACCATTCTCCCCAGGTCCAGTCTCTCTCTGTGTATAGTACCATTCTCCCCAGGTCCAGTCCCTCTCTGTGTATAGTACCATTCTCCCCAGGTCCAGTCTCTCTCTGTGTATAGTACCATTCTCCCCAGGTCCAGTCCCTCTCTGTGTGTATAGTACCATTCTCCCCAGGTCCAGTCCCTCTCTGTGTATAGTACCATTCTCCCCAGGTCCAGTCTCTCTCTGTGTATAGTACCATTCTCCCCAGGTCCAGTCCCTCTCTGTGTGTATAGTACCATTCTCCCCAGGTCCAGTCCCTCTCTGTGTATAGTACCATTCTCCCCAGGTCCAGTCCCTCTCTCTCTGTGTGTAATACCATTCTCCCCAGGTCCAGTCCCTCTCTGTGTGTATAGTACCATTCTCCCCAGGTCCAGTCCCTCTCTCTCTGTGTATAGTACCATTCTCCCCAGGTCCAGTCTCTCTCTGTGTGTATAGTACCATTCTCCCCAGGTCCAGTCCCTCTCTCTCTGTGTATAGTACCATTCTCCCCAGGTCCAGTCCCTCTCTGTGTGTATAGTACCATTCTCCCCAGGTCCAGTCTCTCTCTGTGTGTAATACCATTCTCCCCAGGTCCTGTCTCTCTCTGTGTATAGTACCATTCTCCCCAGGTCCAGTCCCTCTCTGTGTGTATAGTACCATTCTCCCCAGGTCCAGTCCCTCTCTCTCTGTGTATAGTACCATTCTCCCCAGGTCCAGTCCCTCTCTGTGTATAGTACCATTCTCCCCAGGTCCAGTCCCTCTCTCTCTGTGTATAGTACCATTCTCCCCAGGTCCAGTCCCTCTCTGTGTATAGTACCATTCTCCCCAGGTCCAGTCCCTCTCTCTGTGTATAGTACCATTCTCCCCAGGTCCAGTCCCTCTCTGTGTATAGTACCATTCTCCCCAGGTCCAGTCCCTCTCTGTGTGTATAGTACCATTCTCCCCAGGTCCAGTCCCTCTCTCTCTGTGTATAGTACCATTCTCCCCAGGTCCAGTCCTCTCTCTCTGTGTGTAATACCATTCTCCCCAGGTCCAGTCCCTCTCTGTGTATAGTACCATTCTCCCCAGGTCCAGTCCCTCTCTGTGTGTATAGTACCATTCTCCCCAGGTCCAGTCCCTCTCTCTGTGTGTAATACAATTCTCCCCAGGTCCAGTCTCTCTCTGTGTATAGTACAATTCTCCCCAGGTCCAGTCCCTCTCTCTCTTTGTATATAGTACCATTCTCCCCAGGTCCAGTCCCTCTCTGTGTGTATAGTACCATTCTCCCCAGGTCCAGTCCCTCTCTCTCTGTGTATAGTACCATTCTCCCCAGGTCCAGTCCCTCTCTCTGTGTATAGTACCATTCTCCCCAGGTCCAGTCTCTCTCTGTGTGTATAGTACCATTCTCCCCAGGTCCAGTCCCTCTCTGTGTGTATAGTACCATTCTCCCCAGGTCCAGTCTCTCTCTCTGTGTATAGTACCATTCTCCCCAGGTCCAGTCCCTCTCTGTGTGTATAGTACCATTCTCCCCAGGTCCAGTCCCTCTCTGTGTGTATAGTACCATTCTCCCCAGGTCCAGTCCCTCTCTCTGTGTATAGTACCATTCTCCCCAGGTCCAGTCCCTCTCTGTGTGTATAGTACCATTCTCCCCAGGTCCAGTCCCTCTCTGTGTATAGTACCATTCTCCCCAGATCCAGTCTCTCTCTGTGTATAGTACCATTCTCCCCAGGTCCAGTCCCTCTCTGTGTGTATAGTACCATTCTCCCCAGGTCCAGTCCCTCTCTATGTGTATAGTACCATTCTCCCCAGGTCCAGTCTCTCTCTCTGTGTATAGTACCATTCTCCCCAGGTCCAGTCCCTCTCTGTGTGTATAGTACCATTCTCCCCAGGTCCAGTCCCTCTCTGTGTGTGTAGTACCATTCTCCCCAGGTCCAGTCCCTCTCTGTGTGTATAGTACCATTCTCCCCAGGTCCAGTCCCTCTCTGTGTGTGTAGTACCATTCTCCCCAGGTCCAGTCTCTCTCTGTGTATAGTACCATTCTCCCCAGGTCCAGTCCCTCTCTCTGTGTATAGTACCATTCTCCCCAGGTCCAGTCCCTCTCTCTGTGTATAGTACCATTCTCCCCAGGTCCAGTCCCCCTCTCTGTGTATAGTACCATTCTCCCCAGGTCCAGTCCCTCTCTGTGTATAATACCATTCTCCCCAGGTCCAGTCCCTCTCTCTCTGTGTATAGTACCATTCTCCCCAGGTCCAGTCCCTCTCTCTCTGTGTATAGTACCATTCTCCCCAGGTCCAGTCCCTCTCTCTCTGTGTATAGTACCATTCTCCCCAGGTCCAGTCCCTCTCTGTGTATAGTACCATTCTCCCCAGGTCCAGTCCCTCTCTGTGTGTATAGTACCATTCTCCCCAGGTCCAGTCCCTCTCTGTGTGTGTAATACCATTCTCCCCAGGTCCAGTCCCTCTCTCTGTGTGTATAGTACCATTCTCCCCAGGTCCAGTCCCTCTCTCTGTGTGTATAGTACCATTCTCCCCAGGTCCAGTCCCTCTCTCTCTGTGTATAGTACCATTCTCCCCAGGTCCAGTCTCTCTCTGTGTATAGTACCATTCTCCCCAGGTCCAGTCCCTCTCTGTGTGTATAGTACCATTCTCCCCAGGTCCAGTCCCTCTCTGTGTGTATAGTACCATTCTCCCCAGGTCCAGTCCCCTCTCTGTGTGTATAGTACCATTCTCCCCAGGTCCAGTCCCTCTCTGTGTGTATAGTACCATTCTCCCCAGGTCCAGTCCCTCTCTGTGTGTATAGTACCATTCTCCCCAGGTCCAGTCCCTCTCTGTGTGTATAGTACCATTCTCCCCAGGTCCAGTCCCTCTCTGTGTGTATAGTACCATTCTCCCCAGGTCCAGTCCCTCTCTGTGTGTATAGTACCATTCTCCCCAGGTCCAGTCCCTCTCTGTGTGTATAGTACCATTCTCCCCAGGTCCAGTCCCTCTCTGTGTGTATAGTACCATTCTCCCCAGGTCCAGTCCCTCTCTGTGTGTATAGTACCATTCTCCCCAGGTCCAGTCCCTCTCTGTGTGTAATACCATTCTCCCCAGGTCCAGTCCCTCTCTGTGTGTGTAATACCATTCTCCCCAGGTCCAGTCCCTCTCTGTGTGTGTAATACCATTCTCCCCAGGTCCAGTCCCTCTCTGTGTATAGTACCATTCTCCCCAGGTCCAGTCCCTCTCTGTGTATAGTACCATTCTCCCCAGGTCCAGTCTCTCTCTGTGTGTATAGTACCATTCTCCCCAGGTCCAGTCCCTCTCTGTGTATAGTACCATTCTCCCCAGGTCCAGTCCCTCTCTCTGTGTATAGTACCATTCTCCCCAGGTCCAGTCCCTCTCCTGATCCACACCAGAGAAAGACAAAGGAACGCAGGGCTGATATTTCCTCTATCTCCAGCTTCATTATCTAGAGGGAGAGAAGAGGGGGGGAGAGAGGAGGGGGGGAGAGAGGAGGGAGAGAAGAAGAGGGGGGAGAGAGAAGAAGAGGAGGGGGAGAGAGAAGAGGGGGGGAGAGAGGAGGGAGAAGAAGAGGGGGGGAGAGAGAAGAAGAGGGGGGAGGGAGAAGAGGGGGGAGAGAGAAGAAGAGGGGGGGAGAGAGAGAGAAGAGGGGGGAGAGAGAAGAGGAGGGGGGAGAGAGAGAGGGGGGAGAGGAGGGAGAGAGACGAGGGGGGGGAGGGAGAGAGGAGGGGGAGAGAGAAGAGGGGGGGAGAGAGAGAAGAGGGGGAGAGAGAAGAGGGGGGAGAGAGGAGAAGAGGGGGGGGAGAGAGAGAAGAGAGGGGGGGAGAGAGAAGAGGAGGGGGAGAGAGAGAAGAGGAGGGGGGGAGAGAGGACGGGGAGAGAGAAGAGGGGGGAGAGAGAGAAGAGGGAGAGAGAAGAGGAGGGGGAGAGAGAAGAGGAGGGGGGAGAGAGAAGAGGGGAGAGAGAGAGAGAAGAGGGAGAGAGAAGAGGGAGAGAGAGAGAGGGGAAGGGAGAGAGAAGAGGGGAGAGAGAGAGAGGAGGGGGAGAGAGAAGAGGAGGGGGAGAGGAAGAGAGAGGAGGGGAGAGAAGAGGAGGGGGAGAGGGAGGAGGAGGGGGAGGAGAGAAGAGGAGAGGGAGAGAGAGAGGAGGGGGAGAGAGAGAGAAGAGGGGAGAGAGAGAAATCAACAGAAATCTTTATTTAATAAACATATATTAATTTATATTTTATTATTTATTTATTATTATTTTATTTTATTATTTTATTTCTATTTAATATCTTCATACTCTTTACACAGTAACTCACATCGTCCCAGGTCCAGTAGTGTTCAGTGTGGGGTATTCCTGACTCTCTGTAGTATTCCTCTAACCCCCCCCCCCCCCACAGTAACTCACATCGTCCCAGGTCCAGTACGCGTTCAGTGTGGGGTATTCCTGACTCTCTGTAGTACTCCTCTAACCCCCCCCCCCCCCACAGTAACTCACATCGTCCCAGGTCCAGTAGTGTTCAGTGTGGGGTATTCCTGACTCTCGGTAGTATTCCTCTAACCCCCCCCCCCCCCCCACAGTAACTCACATCGTCCCAGGTCCAGTAGCGTTCAGTGTGGGGTATTCCTGACTCTCGGTAGTATTCCTCTAACCCCCCCCCCCCCCCCCCCCCCACAGTAACTCACATCGTCCCAGTTCCAGTAGCGTTCAGTGTGGGGTATTCCTGACTCTCTGTAGTATTCCTCTAACCCCCCCCCCCCCCCCCCCCCCCCACAGTAACCTCACATCGTCCCAGGTCCAGTAGCGTTCGGTGTGGGGTATTCCTGACTCCCTGTAGGTATTCCTCTAACCCCCCCCCCCCCCCCCACAGTAACTCACATCGTCCCAGTTCCAGTAGTGTTCTGTGTGGGGTATTCCTGACTCTCTGTAGTATTCCTCTAACCCCCCCCCCCCCCCCCCCCCCCCCCACAGTAACTCACATCGTCCCAGTTCCAGTAGTGTTCAGTGTGGGGTATTCCTGACTCTCTGTAGTATTCCTCTAACCCCCCCCCCCCCAAAGTAACTCACATCGTCCAGGTCCAGTAGTGTTCTGTGTGGGTATTCCTGACTCTCTGTAGTATTCCTCTAACCCCCCCCCCCCCCCCACAGTAACTCACATCGTCCCAGGTCCAGTAGTGTTCAGTGTGGGGTATTCCTGACTCTCTGTAGTATTCCTCTAACCCCCCCCACAGTAACTCACATCGTCCCAGGTCCAGTAGTGTTCAGTGTGGGGTATTCCTGACTCTCTGTAGTATTCCTCTAACCCCCCCCCCCCCCCCCACAGTAACTCACATCGTCCCAGTTCCAGTAGTGTTCTGTGTGGGGTATTCCTGACTCTCTGTAGTATTCCTCTAACCCCCCCCCCCACAGTAACTCACATCGTCCCAGTTCCAGTAGTGTTCAGTGTGGGGTATTCCTGACTCTCGGTAGTATTCCTTTAAACCCCCCCCCCCCACAGTAACTCACATCGTCCCAGGTCCAGTAGTGTTCAGTGTGGGGTATTCCTGACTCTCGGTAGTATTCCTCTAACCCCCCCCCCCCCCCACAGTAACTCACATCGTCCCAGGTCCAGTAGTGTTCAGTGTGGGGTATTCCTGACTCTCTGTAGTATTCCTCTACCCCCCCCCCCCCCCCCCCACAGTAACTCACATCGTCCCAGGTCCAGTAGTGTTCAGTGTGGGGTATTCCTGACTCTCTGTAGTATTCCTCTAACCCCCCCCCACCCCACAGTAACTCACATCGTCCCAGGTCCAGTAGCGTTCTGTGTGGGGTATTCCTGACTCTCTGTAGTATTCCTCTAACCCCCCCCCCCACAGTAACTCACATCATCCCAGGTCCAGTAGTGTTCTGTGTGGGGTATTCCTGACTCTCGGTAGTATTCCTCTAACCCCCCCCCCCCCCCCCCCACAGTAACTCACATCGTCCCAGGTCCAGTAGTGTTCAGTGTGGGGTATTCCTGACTCTCTGTAGTATTCCTCTAACCCCCCCCCCCCCCCCCACAGTAACTCACATCGTCCCAGGTCCAGTAGTGTTCAGTGTGGGGTATTCCTGACTCTCGGTAGTATTCCTCTAACCCCCCCCCCCCACAGTAACTCACATCGTCCCAGGTCCAGTAGTGTTCAGTGTGGGGTATTCCTGACTCTCTGTAGTATTCCTCTAACCCCCCCCCCCCCCCCACAGTAACTCACATCGTCCCAGGTCCAGTAGTGTTCAGTGTGGGGTATTCCTGACTCTCTATAGTATTCCTCTAACCCCCCCCCCCCACAGTAACTCACATCGTCCCAGTTCCAGTAGTGTTCAGTGTGGGGTATTCCTGACTCTCTGTAGTATTCTCTAACCCCCCCCCCCCCCCCCACAGTAACTCACATCGTCCCAGGTCCAGTAGTGTTCTGTGTGGGGTATTCCTGACTCTCTGTAGTATTCCTCTAACCCCCCCCCCCCCACAGTAACTCACATCGTCCCAGGTCCAGTAGTGTTCAGTGTGGGGTATTCCTGACTCTCTGTAGTATTCCTCTACCCCCCCCCCCCCCCACAGTAACTCACATCGTCCCAGGTCCAGTAGCGTTCTGTGTGGGGTATTCCTGACTCTCGGTAGTATTCCTCTAACCCCCCCCCCCCCACAGTAACTCACATCGTCCCAGGTCCAGTAGCGTTCTGTGTGGGGTATCCTGACTCTCTGTAGTATTCCTCTAACCCCCCCCCCCCCCCCACAGTAACTCACATCGTCCCAGTTCCAGTAGTGTTCAGTGTGGGGTATTCCTGACTCTCTGTAGTATTCCTCTAATCACCCCCCCCCCCAGTAACTCACATCGTCCCAGGTCCAGTAGTGTTCAGTGTGGGGTATTCCTGACTCTCGGTAGTATTCCTCTAACCCCCCCCCCCACAGTAACTCACATCGTCCCGGGTCCAGTAGTGTTCAGTGTGGGGTATTCCTGACTCTCTGTAGTATTCCTCTAACCCCCCCCCCCCCCACAGTAACTCACATCGTCCCAGGTCCAGTAGTGTTCAGTGTGGGGTATTCCTGACTCTCTGTAGTATTCCTCTAACCCCCCCCCCCCCCCACAGTAACTCACATCGTCCCAGGTCCAGTAGTGTTCAGTGTGGGGTATTCCTGACTCTCTGTAGTATTCCTCTAACCCCCCCCCCCCCCCCCCCCACAGTAACTCACATTGTCCCAGGTCCAGTAGTGTTCAGTGTGGGGTATTCCTGACTCTCTGTAGTATTCCTCTAACCCCCCCCCCACAGTAACTCACATCGTCCCAGTTCCAGTAGCGCTCAGTGTGGGGTATTCCTGACTCTCGGTAGTATTCCTCTAACCCCCCCCCCACAGTAACTCACATCGTCCCAGTTCCAGTAGCGTTCTGTGTGGGGTATTCCTGACTCTCGGTAGTATTCCTCCAGCGGAGGCTCCAGCAGGATCACATCAAACTTAGTCTTCAGGTCACGCAGGTCAAAGTGCTCTGGGTCGGCCTGCAGATACCTAGACACACATTAACACGGGAGTCATTTAGCAGACAGTAGGGAGTCATTTAGCAGACAGTAGGGAGTCATTTAGCAGACGGCTCCTATCCAGAGTCACTACAGTAGGGAGTCATTTAGCAGACGGCTCCTATCCAGAGTCACTACAGTAGGGAGTCATTTAGCAGACGGCTCCTATCCAGAGTCACTACAGTAGGGAGTCATTTAGCAGACGGCTCCTATCCAGAGTCACTACAGTAGGGAGTCATTTAGCAGACGGCTCCTATCCAGAGTCACTACAGTAGGGAGTCATTTAGCAGACGGCTCCCATCCAGAGTCACTACAGTAGGGAGTCAATTAGCAGACGGCTCCTATCCAGAGACACTACAGTAGGGAGTCATTTAGCAGACGGCTCCTATCCAGAGTCACTACAGGAGGGAGTCATTTAGCAGACGGCTCCTATCCAGAGTCACTACAGTAGGGAGTCATTTAGCAGACGGCTCCTATCCGGAGTCACTACAGGAGGGAGTCATTTAGCAGACGGCTCCTATCCAGAGACACTACAGTAGGGAGTCATTTAGCAGACGGCTCCTATCCAGAGTCACTACAGTAGGGAGTCATTTAGCAGACGGCTCCTATCCAGAGTCACTACAGTAGGGAGTCATTTAGCAGACGGCTCCTATCCAGAGTCACTACAGTAGGGAGTCATTTAGCAGACGGCTCCTATCCAGAGTCACTACAGTAGGGAGTCATTTAGCAGACGGCTCCTATCCGGAGTCACTACAGTAGGGAGTCATTTAGCAGACGGCTCCTATCCAGAGTCACTACAGTAGGGAGTCATTTAGCAGACGGCTCCTATCCAGAGTCACTACAGTAGGGAGTCATTTAGCAGACTCTCCTATCCAGAGTCACTACAGTAGGGAGTCATTTAGCAGACGGCTCCTATCCAGAGTCACTACAGTAGGGAGTCATTTAGCAGACGGCTCCTATCCGGAGTCACTACAGTAGGGAGTCATTTAGCAGACGGCTCCTATCCAGAGTCACTACAGTAGGGAGTCATTTAGCAGACGGCTCCTATCCGGAGTCACTACAGTAGGGAGTCATTTAGCAGACGGCTCCTATCCAGAGTCACTACAGTAGGGAGTCATTTAGCAGACGGCTCCTATCCAGAGTCACTACAGGAGGGAGTCATTTAGCAGACGGCTCCTATCCAGAGTCACTACAGTAGGGAGTCATTTAGCAGACGGCTCCCATCCAGAGTCACTACAGTAGGGAGTCATTTAGCAGACGGCTCCTATCCAGAGTCACTACAGGAGGGAGTCATTTAGCAGACGGCTCCTATCCAGAGTCACTACAGTAGGGAGTCATTTAGCAGACGGCTCCTATCCAGAGTCATTTAACAGACTCTCCTATCCAGAGTCATTTAACAGACTCTCCTATCCAGAGTCATTTAACAGACTCTCCTATCCAGAGTCATTTAACAGACTCTCCTATCCAGAGTCATTTAGCAGACTCTCTGATCCAGAGTCATTTAGCAGACTCTCTGATCCAGAGTCATTTAACAGACTCTCTGATCCAGAGTCATTTAACAGACTCTCCTATCCAGAGTCATTTAACAGACTCTCTGATCCAGAGTCATTTAACAGACTCTCCTATCCAGAGTCATTTAACAGACTCTCTGATCCAGAGTCATTTAACAGACTCTCCTATCCAGAGTCATTTAACAGACTCTCCTATCCAGAGTCATTTAACAGACTCTCCTATCCAGAGTCATTTAGCAGACGGCTCCTATCCAGAGTCATTTAACAGACTCTCTGATCCAGAGTCATTTAACAGACTCTCCTATCCAGAGTCATTTAACAGACTCTCTGATCCAGAGTCATTTAACAGACTCTCTGATCCAGAGTCATTTAACAGACTCTCTGATCCAGAGTCATTTAACAGACTCTCTGATCCAGAGTCATTTAACAGACTCTCTGATCCAGAGTCATTTAACAGACTCTCTGATCCAGAGTCATTTAACAGACTCTCCTATCCAGAGTCATTTAACAGACTCTCTGATCCAGAGTCATTTAACAGACTCTCTGATCCAGAGTCATTTAACAGACTCTCTGATCCAGAGTCATTTAACAGACTCTCCTATCCAGAGTCATTTAACAGACTCTCCTATCCAGAGTCATTTAACAGACTCTCCTATCCGGAGTCATTTAACAGACTCTCCTATCCGGAGTCATTTAACAGACTCTCCTATCCAGAGTCATTTAACAGACTCTCCTATCCAGAGTCATTTAACAGACTCTCCTATCCAGAGTCATTTAACAGACTCTCTGATCCAGAGTCATTTAACAGACTCTCTGATCCAGAGTCATTTAACAGACTCTCCTATCCAGAGTCATTTAACAGACTCTCCTATCCAGAGTCATTTAACAGACTCTCCTATCCAGAGTCATTTAACAGACTCTCTGATCCAGAGTCATTTAACAGACTCTCTGATCCAGAGTCATTTAACAGACTCTCCTATCCGGAGTCATTTAACAGACTCTCTGATCCAGAGTCATTTAACAGACTCTCCTATCCAGAGTCATTTAACAGACTCTCTGATCCAGAGTCATTTAACAGACGGCTCCTATCCGGAGTCATTTAACAGACTCTCTGATCCAGAGTCATTTAGCAGACTCTCTGATCCAGAGTCATTTAACAGACTCTCCTATCCAGAGTCATTTAACAGACTCTCTGATCCAGAGTCATTTAACAGACTCTCCTATCCAGAGTCATTTAACAGACTCTCTGATCCAGAGTCATTTAACAGACTCTCCTATCCAGAGTCATTTAACAGACTCTCTGATCCAGAGTCATTTAACAGACTCTCCTATCCAGAGTCATTTAACAGACTCTCCTATCCAGAGTCATTTAACAGACTCTCCTATCCAGAGTCATTTAACAGACTCTCCTATCCAGAGTCATTTAACAGACTCTCTGATCCAGAGTCATTTAGCAGACTCTCCTATCCAGAGTCATTTAACAGACTCTCCTATCCAGAGTCATTTAACAGACTCTCTGATCCAGAGTCATTTAACAGACTCTCCTATCCAGAGTCATTTAACAGACTCTCCTATCCAGAGTCATTTAACAGACTCTCTGATCCAGAGTCATTTAACAGACTCTCCTATCCAGAGTCATTCAACAGACTCTCTGATCCAGAGTCATTTAACAGACTCTCTGATCCAGAGTCATTTAACAGACTCTCCTATCCAGAGTCATTTAACAGACTCTCTGATCCAGAGTCATTTAACAGACTCTCCTATCCAGAGTCATTTAACAGACTCTCTGATCCAGAGTCATTTAACAGACTCTCTGATCCAGAGTCATTTAACAGACTCTCCTATCCGGAGTCATTTAGCAGACTCTCCTATCCAGAGTCATTTAACAGACTCTCTGATCCAGAGTCATTTAACAGACTCTCTGATCCAGAGTCATTTAACAGACTCTCCTATCCGGAGTCATTTAGCAGACTCTCCTATCCAGAGTCATTTAACAGACTCTCTGATCCAGAGTCATTTAACAGACTCTCCTATCCAGAGTCATTTAGCAGACTCTCCTATCCAGAGTCATTTAACAGACTCTCTGATCCGGAGTCATTTAGCAGACGGCTCCTATCCAGAGTCATTTAACAGACTCTCCTATCCAGAGTCATTTAATCTTGTCAATATGGGGGCGCTGTTTTCACTTTGTAAAAATTCGTTCCCAAATTAAACTGCCTCGTTCTCAATTCTTGCTCGTACAATATGCATATTATTATTACTATTGGATAGAAAACACTCTCTAGTTTCTAAAACCGTTTGAATTATATCTGTGAGTAAAACAGAACTCAAGTTGCAGCAAACTTCCTGTCAGGAAGTGAGAAATCTGAAATCGGGCACTCTGTTCCAGGGTCAGTTTATTAATTTGCATGTAATCTATGAGTCGACATGGACTGCATACGATTTCCCCTAGATGTCAGTAAGCAGTGAGAATTGGAATGGGGTCGCTAGGTAGATCTGAGGCCTTATAAAGGCTCTTGGAACGGGGGGTGCACTCTTTTCAACGTTCGTCATTGCGCAAAGCAGACCTCAGGATGGCATTCTGGAAAGCTCTCGTTATAGGCCTTAGATATATCCGGCTCTGATTTTATTCGATATAGGTGTTAAAGACATCATAATGTAGTTATTTTAAACCGAGTTATATCAGTTTAAATCAGTATATTGCGATTTTCGGGAATTTTCTTTGTGCTGCGTTATGAAGAGTTGGACACGTCTGGGCCACATAGCTAATGTTTGCTGCTAATTCCTAAGTTGAAGACGACAATCTACAACCGAGCAACGATGATTCTGGACAAAGGACAACTTGCACAAGATTCTGATGGAAGCTCATCAAATAGTAAGAACTATTTATGATGTTAATTCGTATTTCTGTTGAAAAATGTAAAAGTATAATTCCGTCATTAATTTCGGTGCGGTCTCGCTTTAACGCACGCTGTATGTCGTAGTAACGTTAATTTTAAAAATCTAACACAGCGGTTGCATTAAGAACTAATGTATCTTTCATTTGCTGTCCAACCTGTATTTTTTAGTCAAGTTTATGATTAGTTATTGATTAGATTAGGTGCCTCTCCCAAGATTTCCCCCGACATTTTGTTTGTCGTTTGGCTACTATTCATATTGTATAACCACGATTTGTGCCGCTAAATATGCACATTTTCGAACAAACCATATATGTATTGTGTAATTTGATGTTATAGGACTGTCATCTGAAGAAGTTTGAGAAGGTTAGTGAAAAAATAAATATCTTTTGCTGGTTTATTCGTTATCGCTACTGTTGGCTTGAATCAATGCTGTTGTGTGGTAGGCTATTGTAGTAAGCTAATATAATACTATATTGTGTTTTCGCTGTAAAACACTTAAAAAATCTGAAATATTGGCTGGATTCACAAGTTCTTTGTCTTTCATCTGCTGCACGCTGTGTATTTTTCATAAATGTTTTATGATGAGTATTTATGTAATTCACGTTGCTCTCTGTAGTTATTCTAGTCGCTTTGGTGAGAGTTGTGATGGTGGCTGCAATGTAAAACTACGATTTATACCTGAAATATGCACATTTTTCTAACAAAACATATGCTATACAATAAATATGTTATCAGACTGTCATCTGATGAAGTTGTTTCTTGGTTAGTTGACTGTATTTAAGCCAAATGGTGTATCTAAACTGTAAATGGGTTTTAAATAGTCATATTTATATTTGGTCGAATTTGTGATAGCTACCTATGCAGTAAAAAAAATGGTGGGAAAAAAAAGGTGTGTCTTTTGCTATCGTGGTTAGCTAATAGATTTACATATTGTGTCTTCCCTGTAAAACATTTTAAAAATCAGAAATGATGGCTGGATTCACAAGCTGTGTATCTTTCATTTGGTGTCTTGGACTTGTGATTTCATGAACATTTTATTATATGATATCCCTGTGGCTTTAGGCTAGGCTATGCTAGTCAGCTTTTTTGACGGGGGGATCCCGGATCCGGGTTTGTGACTCGTTAGAGGTTTTAACAGACTCTCCTATCCAGATACTAAATAACTGGGACCTACATGGGGGGGGGGGTAATAACTGGGACCTACATGGGGGGGGGGGGTAATAACTGGGACCTACATGGGGGGGGGGGGGGGTAATAACTGGGACCTACATGGGGGGGGGGGGGTAATAACTGGGACCTACATGGGGGGGGGGGGTAATAACTGGGACCTACATGGGGGGGGGGGGGGGTAATAACTGGGACCTACATGGGGGGGGGGGGGGGTAATAACTGGGACCTACATGGGGGGGGGGGGGGGTAATAACTGGGACCTACATGGGGGGGGGGGGTAATAACTGGGACCTACATGGGGGGGGGGGTAATAACTGGGACCTACATGGGGGGGGGGGGGTAATAACTGGGACCTACATGGGGGGGGGGGGGTAATAACTGGGACCTACATGGGGGGGGGGGGGTAATAACTGGGACCTACATGGGGGGGGTAATAACTGGGACCTACATGGGGGGGGGGTAATAACTGGGACCTACATGGGGGGGGGGGGTAATAACTGGGACCTACATGGGGGGGGGGGGGGTAATAACTGGGACCTACATGGGGGGGGGGGGTAATAACTGGGACCTACATGGGGGGGGGGGGTAATAACTGGGACCTACATGGGGGGGGGGGGGGTAATAACTGGGACCTACATGGGGGGGGGGGGGGTAATAACTGGGACCTACATGGGGGGGGGGGGGTAATAACTGGGACCTACATGGGGGGGGGGGGGTAATAACTGGGACCTACATGGGGGGGGGGGGGGGTAATAACTGGGACCTACATGGGGGGGGGGGGGGGTAATAACTGGGACCTACATGGGGGGGGGGGGGTAATAACTGGGACCTACATGGGGGGGGGGGGGTAATAACTGGGACCTACATGGGGGGGGGGGGGTAATAACTGGGACCTACATGGGGGGGGGGGGGTAATAACTGGGACCTACATGGGGGGGGGGGGTAATAACTGGGACCTACATGGGGGGGGGGGGGTAATAACTGGGACCTACATGGGGGGGGGGGGGGTAATAACTGGGACCTACATGGGGGGGGGGGGGGGTAATAACTGGGACCTACATGGGGGGGGGGGGGGGTAATAACTGGGACCTACATGGGGGGGGGGGGGGGTAATAACTGGGACCTACATGGGGGGGGGGGGTAATAACTGGGACCTACATGGGGGGGGGGGGTAATAACTGGGACCTACATGGGGGGGGGGGGGGTAATAACTGGGACCTACATGGGGGGGGGGGGTAATAACTGGGACCTACATGGGGGGGGGGGTAATAACTGGGACCTACATGGGGGGGGGGGTAATAACTGGGACCTACATGGGGGGGGGGGGGGGGTAATAACTGGGACCTACATGGGGGGGGGGGGGGGGGGGGGTAATAACTGGGACCTACATGGGGGGGGGGGTAATAACTGGGACCTACATGGGGGGGGGGGGTAATAACTGGGACCTACATGGGGGGGGGGGGTAATAACTGGGACCTACATGGGGGGGGGTAATAACTGGGACCTACATGGGGGGGGGGTAATAACTGGGACCTACATGGGGGGGGGGGGTAATAACTGGGACCTACATGGGGGGGGGGGGGGTAATAACTGGGACCTACATGGGGGGGGGGGTAATAACTGGGACCTACATGGGGGGGGGGGGGTAATAACTGGGACCTACATGGGGGGGGGGGGGGGGGGGTAATAACTGGGACCTACATGGGGGGGGGGGGGGGGTAATAACTGGGACCTACATGGGGGGGGGGGGGGGGGGGTAATAACTGGGACCTACATGGGGGGGGTGTTGGTGGTTGAGATCAACTCATCCTTCAGTCTGATCAGCTCTCTGAGTTTAGGATACTCTTCAAACCTGTCAGCCAGACCTGAAACAGATTACACACAGATTACACATAGATTACACATAGATTACACACATAACACATACAGATTACACACACACACAGATTACACACATACTACACACACATTACACACACAGATTATACACATACTACACACACACACAGATTACACACAGATCACACACATACTACACACACACACACACAGATTACACATACAGATTACACACACAAACAGATTACACACACACACAGATTACACACACACACAGATTACACACACAGATTACACACACAGATTACACACGTACCGACGTCTCTGATGAAGTTCTGTGGTCGATGTCCGGTGTCGACAAAGTGTTGACAGTAGTCATTATGGGGGTTCAGACTCTGGGTACCCTGAAACAGACAGTTAACCTATAACAACAGTGTTGACAGTAGTCATTATGGGGGTTCAGACTCTGGGTCCCCTGATACAGACAGTTAACCTATAACAACAGTGTTGACAGTAGTCATTATGGGGGTTCAGACTCTGGGTACCCTGAAACAGACAGTTAACCTATAACAACAGTGTTGACAGTAGTCATTATGGGGGTTCAGACTCTGGGTCCCCTGATACAGACAGTTAACCTATAACAACAGTGTTGACAGTAGTCATTATGGGGGTTCAGACTCTGGGTACCCTGATACAGACAGTTAACCTATAACAACAGTGTTGACAGTAGTCATTATGGGGGTTCAGACTCTGGGTACCCTGAAACAGACAGTTAACCTATAACAACAGTGTTGACAGTAGTCATTATGGGGGTTCAGACTCTGGGTACCCTGAAACAGACAGTTAACCTATAACAACAGTGTTGACAGTAGTCATTATGGGGGTTCAGACTCTGGGTACCCTGATACAGACAGACAGTTAACCTATAACAACAGTGTTGACAGTAGTGTGTGTGTGTGTGTGTGTAGTGAGAGGTGTGTGTGTGTGTGTAGTGAGAGGTGTGTGTGTGTGTGTGTGTGTGTGTGTGTGTGTGTGTGTGTGTGTGTGTGTGTGTGTGTGTGTTGTGAGAGGTGTGTGTGTGTAGTGAGAGGTGTGTGTGTGTGTGTGTGTGTGTGTGTGTGTGTGTTACCTTGAGGAAGGTGGTAGAATCCTTGTAGACCTCTTCATAAGGGTTGTGTGTGTGTAGTGAGAGGTGTGTGTGTGTGTGTGTAGTGAGAGGTGTGTGTGTGTGTGTGTGTGTGTGTGTGTAGTGAGAGGTGTGTGTGTGTGTTACCTTGAGGAAGGTGGTAGAGTCCTTGTAGACCTCTTCATAAGGGTTGCTCTCATCTGGCGGTAGCACCTCCAACTCTTCCTACACACACACACACACACACACACACACACACACACACACACACACACACAATGAAACACACACAATGAAACACATACAATCTGGACCGGCTGGTTCCTACAATCTGGACCGGCTGGTTCCTACAATCTGGACCGGCTGGTTCCTACAATCTGGACCGGCTGGTTCCTACAATCTGGACCGGCTGGTTCCTACAATCAGGACCGGCTGGTTCCTACAATCAGGACCGGCTGGTTCCTACAATCTGGACCGGCTGGTTCCTACAATCTGGACCGGCTGGTTCCTACAATCTGGACCGGCTGGTTCCTACAATCTGGACCGGCTGGTTCCTACAATCTGGACCGGCTGGTTCCTACAATCTGGACCGGCTGGTTCCTACAATCTGGACCGGCTGGTTCCTACAATCTGGACCGGCTGGTTCCTACAATCTGGACCGGCTGGTTCCTACAATCTGGACCGACTGGTTCCTACAATCTGGACCGGCTGGTTCCTGGACCGACTGGTTCCTACAATCTGGACCGACTGGTTCCTGGACCGACTGGTTCCTACAATCTGGACCGGCTGGTCCCTACAATCTGGACCGACTGGTTCCTACAATCTGGACCGACTGGTTCCTACAATCTGGACCGGCTGGTTCCTGGACCGACTGGTTCCTACAATCTGGACCGACTGGTTCCTGGACCGACTGGTTCCTACAATCCGGACCGGCTGGTTCCTACAATCTGGACCGACTGGTTCCTACAATCCGGACCGACTGGTTCCTACAATCTGGACCGACTGGTTCCTACAATCTGGACCGACTGGTTCCTGGACCGACTGGTTCCTACAATCTGGACCGACTGGTTCCTGGACCGACTGGTTCCTACAATCTGGACCGACTGGTTCCTACAATCTGGACCGACTGGTTCCTACAATGTGTTCCTCTTAGTGATCCAGTCTATTACAGATACGTTCCTCTCAGTGACCCAGTCTATTACAGAGAAGTTCCTCTCAGTGACCCAGTCTATTACAGAGACGTTCCTCTCAGTGACCCAGTCTATTACAGAGACGTTCCTCTCAGTAATCCAGTCTATTACAGATACGTTCCTCTCAGTGATCTAGTCTATTACAGATACGTTCCTCTCAGTGATCCAGTCTATTACAGATACGTTCCTCTCAGTGATCCAGTCTATTACAGAGACGTTCCTCTCAGTGATCCAGTCTATTACAGATACGTTCCTCTCAGTGATCCAGTCTATTACAGAGACGTTCCTCTCAGTGATCCAGTCTATTACAGATACGTTCCTCTCAGTGATCCAGTCTATTACAGAGAAGTTCCTCTCAGTGATCCAGTCTATTACAGATACGTTCCTCTCAGTGATCCAGTCTATTACAGATACGTACTTCTCAGTGATCCAGTCTATCCTCTCAATGATCCAGTCTATTACAGAGATTTTCCTCTCAGTGATCCAGTCTATTACAGATACGTTCCTCTCAGTGATCCAGTCTATTACAGAGACGTTCCTCTCAGTGATCCAGTCTATTACAGATACGTTCCTCTCAGTGATCCAGTCTATTACAGAGACGTTCCTCTCAGTGATCCAGTCTATTACAGATACGTTCCTCTCAGTGATCCAGTCTATTACAGATACGTTCCTCTCAGTGATCCAGTCTATTACAGATACGTACCTCTCAGTGATCCAGTCTATCCTCTCAGTGATCTAGTCTATTACAGAGACGTTCCTCTCAGTGATCCAGTCTATTACAGAGACGTTCCTCTCAGTGATCCAGTCTATTACAGATACGTTCCTCTCAGTGATCCAGTCTATTACAGATACGTTCCTCTCAGTGATCCAGTCTATTACAGATACGTTCCTCTCAGTGATCCAGTCTATTACAGATACGTACCTCTCAGTGATCCAGTCTATCCTCTCAGTGATCCAGTCTA
Organism: Salvelinus fontinalis; assembly: GCF_029448725.1. Taxonomy (NCBI): domain Eukaryota; kingdom Metazoa; phylum Chordata; class Actinopteri; order Salmoniformes; family Salmonidae; genus Salvelinus; species Salvelinus fontinalis. The sequence continues at coordinate 132,548 of NW_026600248.1, forward strand.
TTACAGAGACGTTCCTCTCAGTGATCCAGTCTATTACAGATACATTCCTCTCAGTGATCCAGTCTATTACAGATACGTACCTCTCAGTGATCCAGTCTATCCTCTCAGTGATCTAGTCTATTACAGAGACGTTCCTCTCAGTGATCCAGTCTATCCTCTCAGTGATCCAGTCTATTACAGAGACGTTCCTCTCAGTGATCCAGTCTATTACAGAGACGTTCCTCTCAGTGATCCAGTCTATTACAGATACGTTCCTCTCAGTGATCCAGTCTATTACAGATACGTTCCTCTCAGTGATCCAGTCTATTACAGATACGTTCCTCTCAGTGATCCAGTCTATTACAGATACGTTCCTCTCAGTGATCCAGTCTATCCTCTCAGTGATCTAGTCTATTACAGAGACGTTCCTCTCAGTGATCCAGTCTATCCTCTCAGTGATCTAGTCTATTACAGAGACGTTCCTCTCAGTGATCCAGTCTATTACAGATACGTTCCTCTCAGTGATCCAGTCTATTACAGAGACGTTCCTCTCAGTGATCCAGTCTATCCTCTCAGTGATCCAGTCTATTACAGATATGTTCCTCTCAGTGATCCAGTCTATTACAGATATGTTCCTCTCAGTGATCCAGTCTATTACAGATATGTTCCTCTCAGTGATCCAGTCTATCCTCTCAGTGATCCAGTCTATTACAGAGACGTTCCTCTCAGTGATCCAGTCTATTACAGAGACGTTCCTCTCAGTGATCCAGTCTATTACAGATACGTTCCTCTCAGTGATCTAGTCTATTACAGATACGTTCCTTTCAGTGATCTAGTCTATTACAGAGACGTTCCTCTCAGTGATCTAGTCTATCCTCTCAGTGATCCAGTCTATTACAGAGACGTTCCTCTCAGTGATCCAGTCTATTACAGATATGTTCCTCTCAGTGATCCAGTCTATTACAGATATGTTCCTCTCAGTGATCCAGTCTATTACAGATATGTTCCTCTCAGTGATCCAGTCTATCCTCTCAGTGATCCAGTCTATTACAGAGACGTTCCTCTCAGTGATCCAGTCTATTACAGAGACGTTCCTCTCAGTGATCCAGTCTATTACAGATACGTTCCTCTCAGTGATCTAGTCTATTACAGAGACGTTCCTCTCAGTGATCTAGTCTATTACAGATACGTTCCTTTCAGTGATCTAGTCTATTACAGAGACGTTCCTCTCAGTGATCTAGTCTATCCTCTCAGTGATCCAGTCTATTACAGAGACGTTCCTCTCAGTGATCCAGTCTATTACAGATACGTTCCTCTCAGTGATCTAGTCTATTACAGAGACGTTCCTCTCAGTGATCCAGTCTATTACAGAGACGTTCCTCTCAGTGATCCAGTCTATTACAGAGACGTTCCTCTCAGTGATCCAGTCTATTACAGATACGTTCCTCTCAGTGATCCAGTCTATTACAGAGACGTTCCTCTCAGTGATCCAGTCTATTACAGATACGTTCCTCTCAGTGATCCAGTCTATTACAGATACGTTCCTCTCAGTGATCTAGTCTATTACAGATACGTTCCTCTCAGTGATCTAGTCTATTACAGAGACGTTCCTCTCAGTGATCCAGTCTATTACAGATACGTTCCTCTCAGTGATCCAGTCTATTACAGAGAAGTTCCTCTCAGTGATCCAGTCTATTACAGATACGTTCCTCTCAGTGATCCAGTCTATTACAGAGAAGTTCCTCTCAGTGATCCAGTCTATTACAGAGACGTTCCTCTCAGTGATCCAGTCTATTACAGATACGTTCCTCTCAGTGATCCAGTCTATTACAGATACGTTTCTCTCAGTGACCTGTTTGTGTTTTCCTACCTTCTGCTCCTCAACGTCCTCCTCTGTGTCCTCTCCCTCCACCTGAAGCTTCCTCTTGGAGCTCGGCCCGGCAGTATCGAACGATGCCCTACACATACACAACTTGTTGAATAGTTAAACCAAGTGATAGGGCTGGACTGGAACAAAAATGTGCACACTCTGGAGGTCCCCAAGGAATTGAGAAATACTGATTGCTGGAAGTGTGTGTGTACCTGTGACAGTAGTCTCTGTGTGTGTGAGTGTACACCTGTGACAGTGTCTGTGTCTGTGTCTGTGTCTGTGTGTGTGTGTGTGTGTGTGTGTGTGTGTGTGTGTGTCATACCTGCATGTCTCTCTGGTCTCTTCAATCTCCTTCAGTTCGTCTTTGCTGTTCAGAATGGCGCCAATACTGTCCGCACTCTCTGCTCCCAACTAGGGGAGGAACGGACAAGTTAGCTAGCTATTAATGTTAGCTAAGACAGGAACGGACAAGTTAGCTAGCTATTAATGTTAGCTAAGACAGGATCGGACAAGTTAGCTAGCTCTTAATGTTAGCTAAGACAGGATCGGAGAAGTTAGCTAGCTATTAATGTTAGCTAGGCCAGGAACAGAGAAGTTAGTTAGCTATTAATGTTAGCTAGGCCAGGAACAGAGAAGTTAGTTAGCTATGGATGTTAGCTAGGCCAGGAACGGAGAAGTTAGTTAGCTATGGATGTTAGCTAGGCCAGGAACGGAGAAGTTAGTTAGCTATGGATGTTAGCTAGGCCAGGAACGGAGAAGTTAGTTAGCTATGGATGTTAGCTAGGCCAGGAACGGAGAAGTTAGTTAGCTATGGATGTTAGCTAGGCCAGGAACGGAGAAGTTAGTTAGCTATTAATGTTAGCTAGGACAGGAACGGAGAAGTTAGTTAGATATGGATGTTAGCTAGGACAGGAGTGAACGAACAAGTTAGTTAACTAGTAATGTTAGTTAAAAGCTATTACTCTCTGCTCCCAACTAGGAGAGGACCAAACAAGTTAGTTAACTAGCTAAAAGCTATCACTCTCTGCTCCCAACTAGGAGAGGAAGGAACAAGTTAGTTAACTAGCTAAAAGCTATCACTCTCTGCTCCCAACTAGGAGAGGAAGGAACAAGTTAGTTAACTAGCTAAAAGCTATCACTCTCTGCACCCAACTAGGACAGGAAAGAATAAGTTAGTTAACTAGCTAAAAGCTATCACTCTCTGCTCCCAACTAGGACAGGACCAAACAAGTTAGTTAACTAGCTAAAAGCTATCACTCTCTGCTCCCAACTAGGAGAGGAAAGAATAAGTTAGTTAACTAGCTAAAAGCTATCACTCTCTGCTCCCAACTAGGAGAGGAAAGAATAAGTTAGTTAACTAGCTAAAAGCTATCACTCTCTGCACCCAACTAAGAGAGGAAAGAATAAGTTAGTTAACTAGTAATGCTAGCTAAAAGCTATCACTCTCTGCTCCCAACTAGGAGAGGAAAGAATAAGTTAGTTAACTACTAATGATAGCTAAAAGCTATCACTCTCTGCACCCAACTAGGAGAGGAAAGAATAAGTTAGTTAACTAGTAATGTTAGTTAAAAGCTATCACTCTCTGCACCCAACTAGGAGAGGAAAGAATAAGTTAGTTAACTAGTAATGTTAGTTAAAAGCTATCACTCTCTGCACCCAACTAGGACAGGAAAGAACAAGTTAGTTAACCAGTTAAAAGCTATCACTCTCTGCACCCAACTAGGAGAGGACCAAACAAGTTAGTTAACTAGCTAAAAGCTATCACTCTCTGCTCCCAACTAGGAGAGGACCAAACAAGTTAGTTAACTAGCTAAAAGCTATCACTCTCTGCTCCCAACTAGGAGAGGAAAGAATAAGTTAGTTAACTAGCTAAAAGCTATCACTCTCTGCACCCAACTAGGACAGGAAAGAATAAGTTAGTTAACTAGTAATGCTAGCTAAAAGCTATCACTCTCTGCTCCCAACTAGGACAGGAAAGAATAAGTTAGTTTGATAGCTTTTAGCTAGTTCTCTCTGCACCCAACTAGGACAGGAAAGAACAAGTTAGTTAACTAGCTAAAAGCTATCACTCTCTGCTCCCAACTAGGAGAGGAAAGAATAAGTTAGTTAACTACTAATGATAGCTAAAAGCTATCACTCTCTGCTCCCAACTAGGAGAGGAAAGAATAAGTTAGTTAACTAGCTAAAAGCTATCACTCTCTGCTCCCAACTAGGACAGGACCAAACAAGTTAGTTAACTAGCTAAAAGCTATCACTCTCTGCTCCCAACTAGGACAGGAAAGAACAAGTTAGTTAACTAGCTAAAAGCTATCACTCTCTGCTCCCAACTAGGAGAGGAAAGAATAAGTTAGTTAACTACTAATGATAGCTAAAAGCTATCACTCTCTGCTCCCAACTAGGAGAGGAAAGAATAAGTTAGTTAACTAGCTAAAAGCTATCACTCTCTGCACCCAACTAGGAGAGGAAAGAATAAGTTAGTTAACTAGTAATGCTAGTTAAAAGCTATCACTCTCTGCTCCCAACTAGGAGAGGAAAGAATAAGTTAGTTAACTAGCTAAAAGCTATCACTCTCTGCTCCCAACTAGGAGAGGAAAGAATAAGTTAGTTAACTAGCTAAAAGCTATCACTCTCTGCTCCCAACTAGGAGAGGAAAGAATAAGTTAGTTAACCAGTTAAAAGCTATCACTCTCTGCTCCCAACTAGGAGAGGACCAAACAAGTTAGTTAACTAGCTAAAAGCTATCACTCTCTGCTCCCAACTAGGAGAGGAAAGAATAAGTTAGTTAACTAGCTAAAAGCTATCACTCTCTGCTCCCAACTAGGAGAGGACCAAACAAGTTAGTTAACCAGTTAAAAGCTATCACTCTCTGCTCCCAACTAGGAGAGGACCAAACAAGTTAGTTAACTAGCTAAAAGCTATCACTCTCTGCTCCCAACTAGGAGAGGACCAAACAAGTTAGTTAACTACTAATGCTAGCTAAAAGCTAAACCAGTATCTGTGCGGTATGTAAAACAAAACAATACAGCTCAGACTAATACTCCCATTCACCAGCTCTGCAGGCGTTATGTCAAAATACATTAGTTGATTCACCAAACGTGGATATTCGCTGAGCAACTACCTTAATTTACTCCCGTTATGGCCGGTATGTACCTCCAAAACAGGGCTAAATAAATTAGCTGTAGTAGACTACCAACCTGCATGGCAGCAATGAGGTAAACATGAGGTGCCAAAGAAGAGAATGGAAATCAATCAATTCCTTAGGCCCTAATCTATGGATTTCACATGACTGGCCATGGTTGGGCCTGGGAGGGCATAGGCCCACCCACTTGGGAGCCAAGACCACCCACTTGGGAGCCAGGTCCAGCCAATCACCTGTGGCATTGTGTTGTGACAAAACTGTGCATTTTAGTGTCTTTTTATTGTCCCCCAGCACAAGGTGCACCTGTGTAATGATCGCGCTGTTTAATCAGCTTCTTGATATGCCACATCTGTCAGGTGAATGGATTCTCTTGGTAAAGGAGAAACGCTCACTAACATGGGATGTAAACAAATTAGAGCGAAATATGTTTTTTGTGCGTCTGGAACATTTCAGCTCATAAAACTTTACATGTTGCATTTATATTCTTGTCCAGTGTCTATATACCGGCATAACGGGAGTAAATGAAGACCGTGATAAACAAACGTATTTTGACATTAACGGTTGCAGAGCTGGTTAATAATGGGAGTTTGAATCTGATCTTTCTTGGGCGTTAGATACGCCTCTAATGCATAGAGATAATGATTCAGCTGGAAGCGATCAGCCTCTTAGCTAGCTACAATCATACGCACAAATGCTCTTACATCATAACAGTAACTAATGTCTTGGACGAACAATAGCTAGCTAACTTTACTATTAAAAAGATACTTGGTCAACTATCATGCGCTGGTTAACTATACGTTAATTTTTCCCATTCAATCAAGATCAATTGGCCTCGCTCCACTATCACAAAAAAAGCCAAAATAGCAAATACTATAATATGTACAGTAACTACGATTGTTAGCTAACAACAAGTTATTAGCGAACTAGAGGCTCACTTTAGAAGATGTGCTAGGTAATGATATGTTAGTTATGCTAATAGCTAACGTTACCTGTGGACCTAATCCTATTCAGTTAAGTCAAACACATAGCTAACGTTAGATGTTTACATTATCTACGAATGTTTGTTAACTAACAAGGTATGGTAGTTATGTAGCTAGATACATAGCTCTTCCCCCAGGCTAAAGGCTCACTTTAGAGGGCTAGCTTGTAAACAAAAAGACAACGCATGTTAGCTCGCTAGCTAGTATACTAACTTAGCTTAAGCTAGCTACCTGTTGAGCTAGCTTGTAACAAGAAGACAACGTATGTTAGCTCGCTAGCTAGTATACTAACTTAGCTTAAGCTAGCTACCTGTTGAGCTAGCTTGTAAACAAGAAGACAACGCATATTAGCTCGCTAGCTAGTATACTAACTTAGCTTTAGCTAGCTACCTGTTGAGCTAGAAGCTGGCGTCGCAGCTTCTGCTTTTCCCGTATCTCCTGTAGGCGACTATTCATTTCTTTATCGGTGATTAGTTTAATAAAGTATTTCGTTGGTTCACAAGATGCTTAAAACTGTTTTCTCTGGCGGGGGGTCGAAAAGCTTTTACTACCCTCGAAAACAATGAACGTTAGTCGGGTTCTGATGACGTCGTTCCGGTTCAACTGCTGCGCCTGTGATGTGCGTCATTGTTTTTTCCCTCCGACGATAGAAGACATCGCGTCCCTGTCTTTCTGCTGGTGCAATGAGTAGATGCGGCCACACGGTGGTGATGTTGTATCACGTTATTCCACTGTGAACAAACTGTAAACAATGATCATCAGAAAGGCCGTTTGTCACCAATTTTCTCTACTTCCGCCCAAAGTGTGCTGGAAGAGCGACGTTAACTTCCTCTAGCTAGCCCATGCCTCTACCAACCCAATGCTTTCAGATGTTGTGGAGAGCAATGAAGGTGTAGACTTCAGGAGGAAAGAGAGATTATTGTGATCTAGTAGAAGGGTTGTTCCAGTAGCAGGGTTGTTCCAGTAGCAGGGTTGTTCCAGTAGCAAGGTTGTTCCAGTAGCAGGGTTGTTCCAGTAGCAGGGTTGTTCCACCAATTCCAGTAGCAGGGTTGTTCCAGTAGCAGGGTTGTTCTACCAATTCCAGTAGCAGGGTTGTTCCAGTAGCAGGGTTGTTCCACCAATTCCAGTAGCAGGGTTGTTCCAGTAGCAGGGTTGTTCCAGTAGCAGGGTTGTTCCAGTAGCAGGGTTGTTCCACCAATTCCAGTAGCAGGGTTCCAGTAGCAGGGTTGTTCCAGTAGCAGGGTTGTTCCAGTAGCAGGGTTGTTCCAGTAGCAGGGTTGTTCCAGTAGCAGGGTTGTTCCAGTAGCAGGGTTGTTCCACCAATTCCAGTAGCAGGGTTGTTCCAGTAGCAGGGTTGTTCCACCAATTCCAGTAGCAGGGTTGTTCCAGTAGCAGGGTTGTTCTACCAATTCCAGTAGCAGGGTTGTTCCACCAATTCTAGGAGCAGGGTTGTTCTACCAATTCTAGGAGCAGGGTTGTTCCAGTAGCAGGGTTGTTCCAGTAGCAGGGTTGTTCCAGTAGCAGGGTTGTTCCAGTAGCAGGGTTGTTCCACCAATTATAGGAGCAGGGTTGTTCCACCAATTCCAGTAGCAGGGTCATTCCACCAATTCTAGTAGCAGGGTTGTTCCAGTAGCAGGGTTGTTCCACCAATTATAGGAGCAGGGTTGTTCCACCAATTCCAGTAGCAGGGTTGTTCTACCAATTCTAGTAGCAGGGTTGTTCCAGTAGCAGGGTTGTTCCACCAATTATAGGAGCAGGGTTGTTCCACCAATTCTAGTAGCAGGGTTGTTCCAGGAGCAGGGTTGTTCCACCAATTCTAGGAGCAGGGTCGTTCCACCAATTCTAGTAGCAGGGTTGTTCCAGGAGCAGGGTTGTTCCAGTAGCAGGGTTGTTCTACCAATTCTAGTAGCAGGGTTGTTCCAGTAGCAGGGTTGTTCTACCAATTCCAGTAGCAGGGTTGTTCCAGTAGCAGGGTTGTTCCAGTAGCAGGGTTGTTCTACCAATTCCAGTAGCAGGGTTGTTCCAGTAGCAGGGTTGTTCCACCAATTCCAGTAGCAGGGTTGTTCCACCAATTCCAGTAGCAGGGTTGTTCCAGTAGCAAGGTTGTTCCAGTAGCAGGGTTGTTCCAGTAGCAGGGTTGTTCCAGTAGCAGGGTTGTTCCAGTAGCAGGGTTGTTCCACCAATTCCAGTAGCAGGGTTGTTCCAGTAGCAGGGTTGTTCCAGTAGCAGGGTTGTTCCAGTAGCAGGGTTGTTCCACCAATTCCAGTAGCAGGGTTGTTCCAGTAGCAGGGTTGTTCTACCAATTCCAGTAGCAGGGTCGTTCCACCAATTCTAGGAGCAGGGTTGTTCCAGGAGCAGGGTTGTTCCACCAATTCTAGGAGCAGGATCGTTCCACCAATTCTAGTAGCAGGGTTGTTCCAGGAGCAGGGTTGTTCCACCAATTCTAGGAGCAGGGTCGTTCCACCAATTCTAGGAGCAGGGTTGTTCCAGGAGCAGGGTTGTTCTACCAATTCCAGTAGCAGGGTCGTTCCACCAATTCTAGGAGCAGGGTTGTTCCAGGAGCAGGGTTGTTCTACCAATTCCAGTAGCAGGGTCGTTCCACCAATTCTAGTAGCAGGGTTGTTCCAGGAGCAGGGTCGTTCCACCAATTCTAGTAGCAGGGTTGTTCCAGGAGCAGGGTTGTTCCACCAATTCTAGTAGCAGGGTTGTTCCAGGAGCAGGGTTGTTCCACCAATTCTAGTAGCAGGGTTGTTCCACCAATTCTAGGAGCAGGGTTGTTCCACCAATTCTAGTAGCAGGGTTGTTCCAGTAGCAGGGTTGTTCCACCAATTATAGGAGCAGGGTTGTTCCAGTAGCAGGGTTGTTCCACCAATTCTAGGAGCAGGGTTGTTCCACCAATTCTAGTAGCAGGGTTGTTCCACCAATTCTAGGAGCAGGGTTGTTCCATCAATTCTAGTAGCAGGGTTGTTCCAGTAGCAGGGTTGTTCCACCAATTATAGTAGCAGGGTTGTTCCAGTAGCAGGGTTGTTCTACCAATTCTAGGAGCAGGGTTGTTCCACCAATTCTAGTAGCAGGGTTGTTCCAGTAGCAGGGTTGTTCCACCAATTATAGGAGCAGGGTTGTTCCAGTAGCAGGGTTGTTCCACCAATTCTAGTAGCAGGGTTGTTCCACCAATTCTAGCTTAAAATAAGGGACATTTGTATATATATATATATATATATATATATATATATATATATTTTTTATCTTTATAAATGTTTTTCAAATCTATTTTTATTGGTTACATTCGCCGAATACAACAGGTGTAAACTCTACAGTGAAGTGCTTGGATGTGTTAGGATCCTAAATGATATACACAAAACAGGAAGTGTTAGGATCCTAAATGATATACACAAAACAGGAAGTGTTAGGATCCTAAATGATATACACAAAACAGGAAGTGTTAGGATCCTAAATGATATACACAAAACAGGAAGTGTTAGGATCCTAAATGATATACACAAAACAGGAAGTGTTAGGATCCTAAATGATATACACAAAACAGGAAGTGTTAGGATCCTAAAAGCAATTTTTTTTGGGTTACAAGCGCCGAATACAACAGGTGTAAACTCTACAGTGAAGTGCTTTCTTACGAGCCCATCCACAACAACGCCTTAAAATGAAGCACTTCTCACATGAAATACAAAAAGTATCTTCAGAAATGACAATGTCAAAGCAACAAAGTAACAGGGCTTTACAATAATGGTGAAAACTTCAAAGAAATGTTGGGGTCAAGTGGTTTTAAGGTAAGAGAGAGAGTTGGAGGGATAGAGGGATAGAGGGTGAGATGGAGAGATGGAGGGATAGAGGGTTAGATAGAGAGATGGAGAGATAGAGGAATAGAGGGGAAGAAGGGAGAGATGGAGGGATAGAGGGTTAGATAGAGAGATGGAGAGATGGAGGAATAGAGGGGAAGAAGGGAGAGATGGAGAGATAGAGGGATAGAGGGTTAGATAGAGAGATGGAGAGATAGAGGAATAGATGGAGAGATGGAGAGATAGAGGAATAGATGGAGAGATGGAGGGATAGAGGGATAGAGGAATAGATGGAGAGATGGAGGGATAGAGGGATAGATGGAGAGATAGAGGGTGAGATGGAGGGATAGAGGGAGAGATGGAGGGATAGAGGAATAGATGGAGAGATGGAGGGATAGAGGGACAGATGGAGAGATGGAGGGATAGAGGGATAGATGGAGAGATGGAGGGATAGAGGGATAGAGGGTTAGATGGAGAGATAGAGGGTTAGAGGGAGAGATGGAGAGATAGAGGAATAGATGGAGAGATGGAGGGATAGAGGGACAGATGGAGAGATGGAGGGATAGATGGATAGATGGAGAGATGGAGGGATAGAGGGATAGAGGGTTAGATGGAGAGATAGAGGGTTAGAGGGAGAGATGGAGAGATGGAGGGATAGAGGGACAGATGGAGAGATGGAGGGATAGATGGATAGATGGAGAGATGGAGGGATAGAGGGATAGAGGGTTAGATGGAGAGATAGAGGGTTAGAGGGAGAGATGGAGAGATGGAGGGATAGAGGGTTAGATGGAGAGATGGAGGGATAGAGGGTTAGATGGAGAGATAGAGGAATAGAGGGATAGAGGGTTAGATGGAGAGATAGAGGAATAGAGGGATAGAGGGTGAGATGGAGGGATAGAGGGATAGAGGGTTAGATGGAGAGATGGAGGGTTAGATGGAGAGATGGAGAGATGGAGGGATAGAGGGATAGATGGAGGGATAGAGGGATAGATGGAGAGATGGAGAGATGGAGGGAGAGATGGAGGAATAGAGGGTTAGATAGAGAGATGGAGAGATAGAGGAATAGATGGAGAGATAGAGGAATAGATGGAGAGATGGAGGGATAGAGGGAGAGATGGAGGAATAGAGGGTTAGATAGAGAGATGGAGAGATAGAAGGACAGAGGGTTAGATGGAGAGATAGAGAGATGGAAGGAAAGAGGGATAGTTGGAGAGATAGAGAGATGGAGGGTAAGAGGGAGAGATGAAGGGAGAGATGTAAGAATGTTTTTAAATTGTTCTTTCCGTAACACTTCTGTGAACAGGGGCCTGTCTATCACACCCTAGTGAGGGGCCTGTCTATCACACCCTAGTGAGGGGTGTGTCTAACAGAAAGGCATTGTCCCAGCCACATCTCTGAACTGTGTGTCATGTCAACATGTCTGCTCATTCAGGAAACACACACACACACACACACACACACACACACACACACACACACACACACACACACACACACACACACACACACACACACACACACACACACACACACACACACACACACACACACACACACACACACACACACACACACACACACAAACACTGTCATTCCACAAGACATTGTTTGACAGGGCAGTGTTAAGTGCAGTGTGTGTGTGGTCATTCCTGTAGACATTGTTTGACAGGGCAGTGTTAGAGAGAAAACTAGGATAGGTGTGTTGTTCAGACTAAGATTTGGTACTAAACTAAAGCATATCTGGGAAAGAGAGAGAGAGAGATGGGGGGGGGGGGGGGGTTAAGAGAGTGAAAGAGACAAAGAGACAAAGAAAGACAGAGAGAGAACAAGAAAGAGAGAGAACGAGAGACAGCAAATGAGAGAGAGACTTAACAACAGGAAGAGAGGAGTAGCTTGTATTCTGACATGAAGTGTTTGGATGTGTTAGGATCCTAAATGATATAACAGGAAGTGTTTGGATGTGTTAGGATCCTAAATGATATAACAGGAAGTGTTTGGATGTGTTAGGATCCTAAATGATATAACAGGAAGTGTTTGGATGTGTGAGGATCCTAAATTAAATATATAACAGGAAGTGTTTGGAAGTGTTAGGACCCTAAATGATATATATAACAGGAAGTGTTTGGACGTGTTAGGATCCTAAATGATATATATAACAGGAAGTGTTTGGATGTGTTAGGACCCTAAATGATATAACAGGAAGTGTTTGGAAGTGTTAGGATCCTAAATGATATATATAACAGGAAGTGTTTGGAAGTGTTAGGACCCTAAATGATATAGCAGGAAGTAATAGGATCCTAAAAGCAATTTTTTTGTCCATTAAAATATTATCAAATTGATCAGAAATACAGTGTAGACATTGTTAATGTTGTAAATGACTATTGTAGCTGGAAATGGCTGATTTTTAATGGAATATCTACATAGGTGTACAGAGGCCCATTATCAGCAACCATCACTCCTGTGTTCCAATGGCACGTTGTGTTAGCTAATACAAGTTTATAATTTTAAAAGGCTAATTGATCATTAAAAAACCCTTTCAGAGTGGCAGGTAGACTAGTGGTTAGAGCGTTGGGCCAGTAGCCGAAAAGTTGCTGGATCGAATCCCCGACCCGACAAGGTAAACATCTGCCACTGAACAAGGCAGTTAAACCCACTGTTCCTGGGCCGTCATTGTAAATAAGAATTTGTTCTTAACTGACTTGCTTAGTTACATAAAGGTTAAAATGTGCTTTTCTTTCTAAAACACTGAAATGTCTAAGAGACCCCAAACTCTTCAACAGTCGTATATATATATAACAGGAAGTGTTTGGATCCTAAATGACATGAGAGATCAGATAACCGTTGGACAATCAAAAACACACACAAAGTTCTTTAAAAAAATCCTAGTTTTATGAGGCAACAGTACATTGAGTTAACACAGACAGGGTTAGCATCCTAAATGGGCCCCTAGTCCTGATGTAGTACAGTACATTGAGTCTACACAGACAGGGTTAGCGTCCTAAATGGGCCCCTAGTCCTGATGTAGTACAGTACATAGAGTCAACACAGACAGGGTTAGCATCCTAAATGGGCCCCTAGTCCTGATGTAGTACACTAGCAGGATAGGATCTGAACCCTGGCCTCCCACTTAGAGACCTTGATGAGTATCATTGCCTGAGAACACCTGAAGATGAGCTCCTCTGAACTAAAGCCTAGGGATGGAACGAGGAGGAAGAGAGAGAGGGAACGAGGAGGAAGAGAGGGAACGAGGAGGGAGAGAGAGAGGGAAGGAGGAGGAAGAGAGGGAACGAGGAGGGAGAAAGAGGGGGAACGAGGAGGGAGAGAGAGAAGGTAAAGGGGGGAGGGAGAGAGAGAGGGAACGAGGAGGAAGAGAGCGAAGGTAAAGGGGGGAGGGAGAGAGAAGGTAAAGGGGGAGGGAGAAAGAGGGGGAACGAGGAGGGAGAGAGAGAGGGTAAAGGAGGAGGGGGTGGATATGAAAGAGAGACGGTGAGATTGATGAAGCCTTTCAACTGGTTTGAAACCACTTATTTTACTGACTAATCAAATCACAAGCTCCAAATATAGTCCTTTTCAATTGGCCAGTCCGTTATCAACCACTGTCTCACATTGGCTGTCATCTCTTCATGCCCTTATCCCATTGTCCAATCACCTTGTAGATCCACTTCCTGTATTCTTCCCATTGTCCAATCACCTTGCAGATCTACTTCCTGTATCCCTCTCATTGTCCAATCACCTTGTGTATCCAGGGTGTGAAGGCGGAGACTTTAGTGTAGACGCCAGGCGAGTTTTGCGTGCGACAGGAGTGACCCCATGACGTCACACCGTACACTACCCACCCTCCGCCCGGACGTTCACACACCAACGGGCCGCCGCTGTCTCCACGGCAACTGTCCACGCGGCGCTCCGATTGGCTGTCTGTCCCGGCGCAGAGCATGCGGCTAGTGAAGGCTCCATGGTAACGCTGTTGGCAGTGACGACGGGGGAGGAGGAAGAGAGGAGCCTGCTGGAGGGTCTTAGAGTAGGACCGACCTGGAGGACACAAACGTACGCAGAGACACAATTTACATTCAACTGGTCCTTTAATCTGTTTAATCAGACAATTAACATTCAACTGGTCCTTTAATCTGTTTAATCAGACAATTTACATCCAACTGGTCCTTTAATCTGTTTAATCAGACAATTAACATTCAACTGGTCCTTTAATCTGTTTAATCAGACAATTTACATTCAACTGGTCCTTTAATAATCTGTTTAATCAGACAATTAACATTCAACTGGTCCTTTAATAATCTGTTTAATCAGACAATTAACATTCAAATGGTGCTTCCCACGGCATCTGTCTGTCTGTCTGTCTGTCTGTCTGTCTGTCTGTCTGTCTGTCTGTCTGTCTGTCACTGTGCTGTGTTTTCTTCATGATGAGTTAGACTAACTAGTATTATGTCTGTCTGTCTCTATGTCAAAGGAATAGCTGGACACAAACACCCCCCCTCGTCTTCCACACTAAATCACCCACTAACACCCCCCTCGTCTTCCACACTAAATCACCCACTAACACCCCCCTCGTCTTCCACACTAAATCACCCACTAACATCCCCCTCGTCTACCACACTAAATCACCCACTAACACCCCCCTCGTCTTCCACACTAAATCACACTAACACCCCCCTCGTCTTCCACACTAAATCACACTAACATCCCCCTCGTCTTCCACACTAAATCACCCACTAACATCCCCCTCGTCTTCCACACTAAATCACCCACTAACACCCCCCTCGTCTTCCACACTAAATCACACTAACACCCCCCTCGTCTTCCACACTAAATCACACTAACATCCCCTCGTCTTCCACACTAAATCACCCACTAACATCCCCCTCGTCTTCCACACTAAATCACCCACTAACTACCCCCTCGTCTTCCACACTAAATCACACTAACATCCCCCTCGTCTTCCATACTAAATCACCCACTAACACCCCCCTCGTCTTCCACACTAAATCACACACTAACATCCCCCTCGTCTTCCACACTAAATCACACTAACACCCCCCCTCGTCTTCCACACTAAATCACCCACTAACACCCCCCTCGTCTTCCACACTAAATCACCCACTAACATCCCCCTCGTCTTCCACACTAAATCACCCACTAACATCCCCCTCGTCTTCCACACTAAATCACCCACTAACACCCCCATCTTCTTCCACACTAAATCACCCACTAACACCCCCCTCGTCTTCCACACTAAATCACCCACTAACATCCCCCTCGTCTTCCACACTAAATCACACTAACATCCCCCTCGTCTTCCACACTAAATCACACTAACACCCCCCTCGTCTTCCACACTAAATCACACACTAACATCCCCCTCGTCTTCCACACTAAATCACACTAACACCCCCCCTCGTCTTCCACACTAAATCACCCACTAACATCCCCCTCGTCTTCCACACTAAATCACACTAACATCCCCCTCGTCTTCCACACTAAATCACCCACTAACATCCCCCTCGTCTTCCACACTAAATCACCCACTAACACCCCCCCTCGTCTTCCACACTAAATCACCCACTAACATCCCCCTCGTCTTCCACACTAAATCACCCACTAACATCCCCCTCGTCTTCCACACTAAATCACCCACTAACATCCCCCTCGTCTTCAATACTAAATCACACTAACACCCCCCTCGTCTTCCACACTAAATCACCCACTAACATCCCCCTCGTCTTCCACACTAAATCACCCACTAACATCCCCCTCGTCTTCCACACTAAATCACCCACTAACACCCCCCCTCGTCTTCCACACTAAATCACCCACTAACATCCCCCTCGTCTTCCACACTAAATCACCCACTAACATCCCCCTCGTCTTCCACACTAAATCACACTAACACCCCCCTCGTCTTCCACACTAAATCACCCACTAACATCCCCCTCGTCTTCCACACTAAATCACCCACTAACATCCCCCTCGTCTTCCACACTAAATCACCCACTAACATCCCCCTCGTCTTCCACACTAAATCACACTAACATCCCCCTCGTCTTCCACACTAAATCACCCACTAACACCCCCCTCGTCTTCCATACTAAATCACCCACTAACATCCCCCTCGTCTTCCACACTAAATCACCCACTAACACCCCCCTCGTCTTCAATACTAAATCACACTAACATCCCCCTCGTCTTCCACACTAAATCACCCACTAACACCCCCCTCGTCTTCCAGACTAAATCACCCACTAACATCCCCCTCGTCTTCCACACTAAATCACCCACTAACATCCCCCTCGTCTTCCACACTAAATCACCCACTAACACCCCCCCTTGTCTTCCACACTAAATCACCCACTAACATCCCCCTCGTCTTCCACACTAAATCACCCACTAACATCCCCCTCGTCTTACACACTAAATCACACTAACACCCCCCTCGTCTTCCACACTAAATCACACTAACACCCCCCTCGTCTTCCACACTAAATCACACTAACATCCCCCTCGTCTTCCACACTAAATCACCCACTAACATCCCCCTCGTCTTCCACACTAAATCACCCACTAACACCCCCCTCGTCTTCCACACTAAATCACACTAACACCCCCCTCGTCTTCCACACTAAATCACACTAACATCCCCTCGTCTTCCACACTAAATCACCCACTAACATCCCCCTCGTCTTCCACACTAAATCACCCACTAACACCCCCCTCGTCTTCCACACTAAATCACACTAACACCCCCCTCGTCTTCCACACTAAATCACCCACTAACACCCCCCTCGTCTTCCACACTAAATCACCCACTAACACCCCCCTCGTCTTCCACACTAAATCACCCACTAACACCCCCCTCGTCTTCCACACTAAATCACCCACTAACATCCCCCTCGTCTACCACACTAAATCACCCACTAACACCCCCCTCGTCTTCCACACTAAATCACCCACTAACACCCCCCCTCGTCTTCCACACTAAATCACCCACTAACATCCCCCTCGTCTTCCACACTAAATCACCCACTAACACCCCCCTCGTCTTCCACACTAAATCACCCACTAACATCCCCCTCGTCTTCCACACTAAATCACACTAACACCCCCCTCGTCTTCCACACTAAATCACCCACTAACATCCCCCTCGTCTTCCACACTAAATCACACTAACACCCCCCTCGTCTTCCACACTAAATCACCCACTAACACCCCCCTCGTCTTCCACACTAAATCACCCACTAACACCCCCCTCGTCTTCCACACTAAATCATCCACTAACATCCCCTTCGTCTTCCACACTAAATCACCCACTAACATCCCCCTCGTCTTCCACACTAAATCACCCACTAACACCCCCCCTCGTCTTCCACACTAAATCACACAGTAACACCCCCCTCGTCTTCCACACTAAATCACCCACTAACACCCCCCTCGTCTTCCACACTAAATCACCCACTAACACCCCCCTCGTCTTCCACACTAAATCACCAACTAACACCCCCCTCGTCTTCCACACTAAATCACCCACTAACATCCCCCTCGTCTTCCACACTAAATCACCCACTAACATCCCCCTCGTCTTCCACACTAAATCACCCACTAACACCCCCCTCGTCTTCCACACTAAATCACCCACTAACATCCCCCTCGTCTTCCACACTAAATCACACTAACATCCTCCTCGTCTTCCACACTAAATCACCCACTAACATCCCCCCTCGTCTTCCAGACTAAATCACCCACTAACACCCCCCTCGTCTTCCACACTAAATCACCCACTAACATCCCCCTCGTCTTCCACACTAAATCACACTAACATCCCCCTCGTCTTCCACACTAAATCACCCACTAACATCCCCCTCGTCTTCAATACTAAATCACCCAATAACACCCCCCTCGTCTTCCACACTAAATCACCCACTAACATCCCCCCTCGTCTTCCACACTATATCACCCACTAACATCCCCCTCGTCTTCCACACTAAATCATCCACTAACATCCCCCCTCGTCTTCCACACTAAATCACCCACTAACACCCCCCTCGTCTTCCACACTAAATCACACTAACATCCCCCTCGTCTTCCACACTAAATCACCCACTAACACCCCCTTCGTCTTCCACAATAAATCACACTAACATCCCCCTCGTCTTCCACACTAAATCACACTAACATCCCCCTCGTCTTCCACACTAAATCACCCACTAACATCCCCCTCGTCTTCCACACTAAATCACACTAACATCCCCTCGTCTTCCACACTAAATCACACTAACACCCCCCTCGTCTTCCACACTAAATCACCCACTAACACCCCCCTCGTCTTCTACACTAAATCACCCACTAACATCCCCCTCGTCTTCCACACTAAATCACCCACTAACATCCCCCTCGTCTTCCACACTAAATAACCCACTGACACCCCCTTCGTCTTCTACACGAAATCACCCACTAACATCCCCCTCGTCTTCAACACTAAATCACACTAACACCCCCCTCGTCTTCTACACTAAATCACCCACTAACACCCCCCTCGTCTTCCACACTAAATCACCCACTAACATCCCCCTCGTCTTCCACACTAAATCACCCACTAACATCCCCCCTCGTCTTCCACACTAAATCACACTAACATCCCCCTCGTCTTCCACACTAAATCACACTAACATCCCCCCTCGCCTTCCACACTAAATCACACTAACACCCCCCTCGTCTTCCACACTAAATCACCCACTAACACCTCCCTCGTCTTCCACACTAAATCACCCACTAACATCCCCCTCGTCTTCCAGACTAAATCACCCACTAACACCTCCCTCGTCTTCCACACTAAATCACCCACTAACACCTCCCTCGTCTTCCACACTAAATCACCCACTAACATCCCCCTCGTCTTCCAGACTAAATCACCCACTAACACCTCCCTCGTCTTCCACACTAAATCACACTAACACCCCCCTCGTCTTCCACACTAAATCACCCACTAACACCTCCCTCGTCTTCCACACTAAATCACCCACTAACACCCCCCTCGTCTTCCACACTAAATCACCCACTAACATCCCCCTCGTCTTCCACACTAAATCACACTAACACCCCCCTCGTCTTCCACACTAAATCACCCACTAACACCCCCCTCATCTTCCACACTAAATCACACTAACACCCCCCTCATCTTCTACACTAAATCACCCACTAACATCCCCCTCGTCTTCCACACTAAATCACCCACTAACATCCCCCTCGTCTTCCACACTAAATAACCCACTGACACCCCCTTCGTCTTCTACACGAAATCACCCACTAACATCCCCCTCGTCTTCAACACTAAATCACACTAACACCCCCCTCGTCTTCTACACTAAATCACCCACTAACACCCCCCTCGTCTTCCACACTAAATCACCCACTAACATCCCCCTCGTCTTCCACACTAAATCACCCACTAACATCCCCCCTCGTCTTCCACACTAAATCACACTAACATCCCCCTCGTCTTCCACACTAAATCACACTAACATCCCCCCTCGCCTTCCACACTAAATCACACTAACACCCCCCTCGTCTTCCACACTAAATCACCCACTAACACCTCCCTCGTCTTCCACACTAAATCACCCACTAACACCTCCCTCGTCTTCCACACTAAATCACCCACTAACATCCCCCTCGTCTTCCAGACTAAATCACCCACTAACACCTCCCTCGTCTTCCACACTAAATCACACTAACACCCCCCTCGTCTTCCACACTAAATCACCCACTAACACCTCCCTCGTCTTCCACACTAAATCACCCACTAACACCCCCCTCGTCTTCCACACTAAATCACCCACTAACATCCCCCTCGTCTTCCACACTAAATCACACTAACACCCCCCTCGTCTTCCACACTAAATCACCCCAGTAACACCCCCCTCATCTTCCACACTAAATCACACTAACACCCCCCTCGTCTTCCACACTAAATCACCCACTAACATCCCCCCTCGTCTTCCACACTAAATCACCCACTAACATCCCCCTCGTCTTCCACACTAAATCACACTAACATCCCCCTCGTCTTCCACACTAAATCACCCACTAACATCCCCCTCGTCTTCCACACTAAATCACCCACTAACACCCCCCTCGTCTTCCACACTAAATCACCCACTAACACCCCCCTCGTCTTCCACACTAAATCACCCACTAACACCCCCCCTCGTCTTCCACACTAAATCACCCACTAACATCCCCCTCGTCTTCCACACTAAATCACCCACTAACATCCCCCTCGTCTTCCAGACTAAATCACCCACTAACATCCCCCTCATCTTCCACGCTAAATCACACTAACACCCCCCTCGTCTTCCACACTAAATCACACTAACATCCCCCTCGTCTTCCACACTAAATCACCCACTAACATCCCCCTCGTCTTCCACACTAAATCACCCACTAACATCCCCCTCGTCTTCCACACTAAATCACCCACTAACACCCCCCTCGTCTTCCACACTAAATCACACACTAACATCCCCCTCGTCTTCCACACTAAATCACACTAACATCCCCCTCGTCTTCCACACTAAATCACACTAACACCCCCCTCGTCTTCCACACTAAATCACACTAACATCCCCCTCGTCTTCCACACTAAATCACCCACTAACATCCCCCTCGTCTTCCACACTAAATCACCCACTAACACCCCCCTCGTCTTCCACACTAAATCACACTAACACCCCCCTCATCTTCCACACTAAATCACCCACTAACATCCCCCTCGTCTTCCACACTAAATCACCCACTAACACCCCCCTCGTCTTCCATACTAAATCACCCACTAACATCCCCCTCGTCTTCCACACTAAATCACACTAACACCCCCCCTCGTCTTCCACACTAAATCACACACTGACATCCCCCCTCGTCTTCCAGACTAAATCACCCACTAACACCCCCCCTCGTCTTCCACACTAAATCACACTAACACCCCCCTCGTCTTCCATACTAAATCACACACTGACATCCCCCCTCGTCTTCCAGACTAAATCACCCACTAACATCCCCCTCGTCTTCTACACTAAATCACACTAACACCCCCCTCGTCTTCCATACTAAATCACACTAACACCCCCCTCGTCTTCCACACTAAATCACACACTGACATCCCCCCTCGTCTTCCAGACTAAATCACCCACTAACATCCCCCTCGTCTTCTACACTAAATCA
This sequence comes from Salvelinus fontinalis, assembly GCF_029448725.1. NCBI lineage: Eukaryota > Metazoa > Chordata > Actinopteri > Salmoniformes > Salmonidae > Salvelinus > Salvelinus fontinalis. The sequence goes on from NW_026600248.1 coordinate 153,533, forward strand.
CACTAACACCCCCCTCGTCTTCCATACTAAATCACACTAACACCCCCCTCGTCTTCCACACTAAATCACCCACTAACACACCCCTCGTCTTCCACACTAAATCACCCACTAACACCCCCCTCGTCTTCCACACTAAATCACCCACTAACATCCCCCTCGTCTTCCACACTAAATCACACTAACATCCCCTCGTCTTCCACACTAAATCACACTAACACCCCCCTCGTCTTCCACACTAAATCACCCACTAACACCCCCCTCGTCTTCTACACTAAATCACCCACTAACATCCCCCTCGTCTTCCACACTAAATCACCCACTAACATCCCCCTCGTCTTCCACACTAAATAACCCACTGACACCCCCTTCGTCTTCTACACGAAATCACCCACTAACATCCCCCTCGTCTTCAACACTAAATCACACTAACACCCCCCTCGTCTTCTACACTAAATCACCCACTAACACCCCCCTCGTCTTCCACACTAAATCACCCACTAACATCCCCCTCGTCTTCCACACTAAATCACCCACTAACATCCCCCCTCGTCTTCCACACTAAATCACACTAACATCCCCCTCGTCTTCCACACTAAATCACACTAACATCCCCCCTCGCCTTCCACACTAAATCACACTAACACCCCCCTCGTCTTCCACACTAAATCACCCACTAACACCTCCCTCGTCTTCCACACTAAATCACCCACTAACATCCCCCTCGTCTTCCAGACTAAATCACCCACTAACACCTCCCTCGTCTTCCACACTAAATCACCCACTAACACCTCCCTCGTCTTCCACACTAAATCACCCACTAACATCCCCCTCGTCTTCCAGACTAAATCACCCACTAACACCTCCCTCGTCTTCCACACTAAATCACACTAACACCCCCCTCGTCTTCCACACTAAATCACCCACTAACACCTCCCTCGTCTTCCACACTAAATCACCCACTAACACCCCCCTCGTCTTCCACACTAAATCACCCACTAACATCCCCCTCGTCTTCCACACTAAATCACACTAACACCCCCCTCGTCTTCCACACTAAATCACCCACTAACACCCCCCTCATCTTCCACACTAAATCACACTAACACCCCCCTCATCTTCTACACTAAATCACCCACTAACATCCCCCTCGTCTTCCACACTAAATCACCCACTAACATCCCCCTCGTCTTCCACACTAAATAACCCACTGACACCCCCTTCGTCTTCTACACGAAATCACCCACTAACATCCCCCTCGTCTTCAACACTAAATCACACTAACACCCCCCTCGTCTTCTACACTAAATCACCCACTAACACCCCCCTCGTCTTCCACACTAAATCACCCACTAACATCCCCCTCGTCTTCCACACTAAATCACCCACTAACATCCCCCCTCGTCTTCCACACTAAATCACACTAACATCCCCCTCGTCTTCCACACTAAATCACACTAACATCCCCCCTCGCCTTCCACACTAAATCACACTAACACCCCCCTCGTCTTCCACACTAAATCACCCACTAACACCTCCCTCGTCTTCCACACTAAATCACCCACTAACACCTCCCTCGTCTTCCACACTAAATCACCCACTAACATCCCCCTCGTCTTCCAGACTAAATCACCCACTAACACCTCCCTCGTCTTCCACACTAAATCACACTAACACCCCCCTCGTCTTCCACACTAAATCACCCACTAACACCTCCCTCGTCTTCCACACTAAATCACCCACTAACACCCCCCTCGTCTTCCACACTAAATCACCCACTAACATCCCCCTCGTCTTCCACACTAAATCACACTAACACCCCCCTCGTCTTCCACACTAAATCACCCACTAACACCCCCCTCATCTTCCACACTAAATCACACTAACACCCCCCTCGTCTTCCACACTAAATCACCCACTAACATCCCCCCTCGTCTTCCACACTAAATCACCCACTAACATCCCCCTCGTCTTCCACACTAAATCACACTAACATCCCCCTCGTCTTCCACACTAAATCACCCACTAACATCCCCCTCGTCTTCCACACTAAATCACCCACTAACACCCCCCTCGTCTTCCACACTAAATCACCCACTAACACCCCCCTCGTCTTCCACACTAAATCACCCACTAACACCCCCCCTCGTCTTCCACACTAAATCACCCACTAACATCCCCCTCGTCTTCCACACTAAATCACCCACTAACATCCCCCTCGTCTTCCAGACTAAATCACCCACTAACATCCCCCTCATCTTCCACGCTAAATCACACTAACACCCCCCTCGTCTTCCACACTAAATCACACTAACATCCCCCTCGTCTTCCACACTAAATCACCCACTAACATCCCCCTCGTCTTCCACACTAAATCACCCACTAACATCCCCCTCGTCTTCCACACTAAATCACCCACTAACACCCCCCTCGTCTTCCACACTAAATCACACACTAACATCCCCCTCGTCTTCCACACTAAATCACACTAACATCCCCCTCGTCTTCCACACTAAATCACACTAACACCCCCCTCGTCTTCCACACTAAATCACACTAACATCCCCCTCGTCTTCCACACTAAATCACCCACTAACATCCCCCTCGTCTTCCACACTAAATCACCCACTAACACCCCCCTCGTCTTCCACACTAAATCACACTAACACCCCCCTCATCTTCCACACTAAATCACCCACTAACATCCCCCTCGTCTTCCACACTAAATCACCCACTAACACCCCCCTCGTCTTCCATACTAAATCACCCACTAACATCCCCCTCGTCTTCCACACTAAATCACACTAACACCCCCCCTCGTCTTCCACACTAAATCACACACTGACATCCCCCCTCGTCTTCCAGACTAAATCACCCACTAACACCCCCCCTCGTCTTCCACACTAAATCACACTAACACCCCCCTCGTCTTCCATACTAAATCACACACTGACATCCCCCCTCGTCTTCCAGACTAAATCACCCACTAACATCCCCCTCGTCTTCTACACTAAATCACACTAACACCCCCCTCGTCTTCCATACTAAATCACACTAACACCCCCCTCGTCTTCCACACTAAATCACACACTGACATCCCCCCTCGTCTTCCAGACTAAATCACCCACTAACATCCCCCTCGTCTTCTACACTAAATCACACTAACACCCCCCTCGTCTTCCATACTAAATCACACTAACACCCCCCTCGTCTTCCACACTAAATCACCCACTAACACACCCCTCGTCTTCCACACTAAATCACCCACTAACACCCCCCTCGTCTTCCACACTAAATCACCCACTAACATCCCCCTCGTCTTCCACACTAAATCACCCACTAACATCCCCCTCGTCTTCCACACTAAATCACCCACTAACACCCCCCTCGTCTTCCACACTAAATCACCCACTAACACCCCCCTCGTCTTCCACACTAAATCACCCACTAACACCCCCCTCGTCTTCCACACTAAATCACCCACTAACATCCCCCTCGTCTTCCACACTAAATCACCCACTAACATCCCCCTCGTCTTCAATACTAAATCACACTAACACCCCCCTCGTCTTCCACACTAAATTACCCACTAACACCCCCCTTGTCTTCCACACTAAATTACCCACTAACATCCCCCTCGTCTTCCACACTAAATCACCCACTAACATCCCCCTCGTCTTCCACACTAAATCACCCACTAACATCCCCCTCGTCTTCCACACTAAATCACACTAACACCCCCCTCGTCTTCCACACTAAATCACCCACTAACATCCCCCTCGTCTTCCACACTAAATCACCCACTAACACCCCCCTCGTCTTCCACACTAAATCACCCACTAACACCCCCCTCGTCTTCCACACTAAATCACCCACTAACATCCCCCTCGTCTTCCATACTAAATCACACTAACACCCCCCTCGTCTTCCACACTAAATCACACTAACATCCCCCTCGTCTTCCACACTAAATCACCCACTAACATCCCCCCTCGTCTTCCACACTAAATCACCCACTAACACCCCCCTCGTCTTCCACACTAAATCACCCACTAACATCCCCCTCGTCTTCCACACTAAATCACCCACTAACACCCCCCTCGTCTTCCACACTAAATCACCCACTAACATCCCCCTCGTCTTCCACACTAAATCACCCACTAACACCCCCCTCGTCTTCCACACTAAATCACCCACTAACATCCCCCTCGTCTTCCACACTAAATCACCCACTAACACCCCCCTCGTCTTCCACACTAAATCACCCACTAACATCCCCCTCGTCTTCCACACTAAATCACCCACTAACATCCCCCTAGTCTTCCACACTAAATCACCCACTAACACCCCCCCTCGTCTTCCACACTAAATCACCCACTAACATCCCCCTCGTCTTCCACACTAAATCACACACTAACATCCCCCTCGTCTTCCACACTAAATCACCCACTAACACCCCCCTCGTCTTCCACACTAAATCACACTAACATCCCCCTCGTCTTCAATACTAAATCACACTAACACCCCCCTCGTCTTCCACACTAAATCACCCACTAACATCCCCCTCGTCTTCCACACTAAATCACCCACTAACATCCCCCCTCGTCTTCCAGACTAAATCACCCACTAACACCCCCCTCGTCTTCCACACTAAATCACCCACTAACATCCCCCTCGTCTTCCACACTAAATCACACTAACACCCCCCTCGTCTTCCACACTAAATCACCCACTAACATCCCCCTCGTCTTCCACACTAAATCACCCACTAACATCCCCCTCGTCTTCCACACTAAATCACCCACTAACACCCCCCTCGTCTTCCACACTAAATCACCCACTAACATCCCCCTCGTCTTCCACACTAAATCACAATAACATCCCCCTCGTCTTCCACACTAAATCACCCACTAACATCCCCCTCGTCTTCAACACTAAATCACACTAACACCCCCCTCGTCTTCCACACTAAATCACACTAACACCCCCCTCGTCTTCCACACTAAATCACCCACTAACACCCCCCTCGTCTTCCACACTAAATCACCCACTAACATCCCCCTCGTCTTCCACACTAAATCACCCACTAACACCCCCCCTCGTCTTCCACACTAAATCACCCACTAACATCCCCCTCGTCTTCCACACTAAATCACCCACTAACATCCCCCTCGTCTTCCACACTAAATCACCCACTAACATCCCCCTCGTCTTCAATACTAAATCACACTAACACCCCCCTCGTCTTCCACACTAAATCACCCACTAACATCCCCCTCGTCTTCCACACTAAATCACACTAACACCCCCCCTCGTCTTCCACACTAAATCACCCAAAAACATCCCCCTCGTCTTCCACACTAAATCACCCACTAACATCCCCCTCGTCTTCCACACTAAATCACACACTAACACCCCCCTCGTCTTCCACACTAAATCACCCACTAACACCCCCCTCGTCTTCCACACTAAATCACCCACTAACACCCCCCTCGTCTTCCACACTAAATCACCCACTAACATCCCCCTCGTCTTCTACACTAAATCACACTAACACCCCCCTCGTCTTCCACACTAAATCACCCACTAACACCCCCCTCGTCTTCCACACTAAATCACCCACTAACATCCCCCCTCGTCTTCCACACTAAATCACCCACTAACATCCCCCCTCGTCGTCCACACAAATCACCCACTAACACCCCCCTCGTCTTCCACACTAAATCACCCACTAACACCCCCCTCGTCTTCCACACTAAATCACCCACTAACACACCCCTCGTCTTCCACACTAAATCACCCACTAACATCCCCCCTCGTCTTCCACACTAAATCACACTAACATCCCCCTCGTCTTCTACACTAAATTACCCACTAACATCCCCCTCGTCTTCAACACTAAATCACACTAACACCCCCCTCGTCTTCCACACTAAATCACACTAACACCCCCCTCGTCTTCTACACTAAATTACCCACTAACATCCCCCTCGTCTTCAACACTAAATCACCCACTAACATCCCCCTCGTCTTCCACACTAAATCACCCACTAACACCCCCCTCGTCTTCCACACTAAATCACACTATCACCCCCCTCGTCTTGAAGACTAAATCACCCCCCCCCCCCAAACACACACACACACACACACACACACACACACACACACACACACACACACACACACACACACACACACACACACACACACACACACACACACACACACACACACACCCCTCCCCCTCTCACCTGTGTCCCCCCAGCCTGTGATGTGACAGTTGGAAGCCTGTTTCAGGACTCTCTCCTTGCGGAGCGGCAGACAGGCGGGCAGGACGTGCCGACTGAACGCCACACATCGACCACGGCCCTTCCCCGCCACTCCCGGCGACAGACGCACCAAGGCCAGGTCGTAGTCGTTGCTGTGGGAACGGTAGCTAGGGTGCAGGACGATCTGATCGACGGCGTACTCTTCCTCAAACTCCTCGGGAACCAGAGAATGGTAGTCCCCTACCCTCACCTTGTACTGTTTAGTGGTGTTACCATCCCTGGAGGAGAGAGAGGAGAGTTAACCAGAGAATGGTAGTCCCCTACCCTCACCTTGTACTGTTTAGTGGTGTTACCATCCCTGGAGGAGAGAGAGGAGAGTTAACCAGAGAATGGTAGTCCCCTACCCTCACCTTGTACTGTTTAGTGCTGTTACCATCCCTGGAGGAGAGAGAGGAGAGTTAACCAGAGAATGGTAGTCCCCTACCCTCACCTTGTACTGTTACCATCCCTGGAGGAGAGAGAGGAGAGTTAACCAGAGAATGGTAGTCCCCTACCCTCACCTTGTACTGTTTAGTGGTGTTACCATCCCTGGAGGAGAGAGAGGAGAGTTAACCAGAGAATGGTAGTCCCCTACCCTCACCTTGTACTGTTACCATCCCTGGAGGAGAGAGAGGAGAGTTAACCAGAGAATGGTAGTCCCCTACCCTCACCTTGTACTGTTACCATCCCTGGAGGAGAGAGAGGAGAGTTAACCAGAGAATGGTAGTCCCCTACCCTCACCTTGTACTGTTACCATCCCTGGAGGAGAGAGAGGAGAGTTAACCAGAGAATGGTAGTCCCCTACCCTCACCTTGTACTGTTACCATCCCTGGAGGAGAGAGAGGAGAGTTAACCAGAGAATGGTAGTCCCCTACCCTCACCTTGTACTGTTTAGTGGTGTTACCATCCCTGGAGGAGAGAGAGGAGAGTTAACCAGAGAATGGTAGTCCCCTACCCTCACCTTGTACTGTTACCATCCCTGGAGGAGAGAGAGGAGAGTTAACCAGAGAATGGTAGTCCCCTATCCTCACCTTGTACTGTTTAGTGGTGTTACCATCCCTGGAGGAGAGAGAGGAGAGTTAACCAGAGAATGGTAGTCCCCTACCCTCACCTTGTACTGTTACCATCCCTGGAGGAGAGAGAGGAGAGTTAACCAGAGAATGGTAGTCCCCTACCCTCACCTTGTACTGTTACCATCCCTGGAGGAGAGAGGAGAGTTAACCAGAGAATGGTAGTCCCCTACCCTCACCTTGTACTGTTTAGTGGTGTTACCATCCCTGGAGGAGAGAGAGGAGAGTTAACCAGAGAATGGTAGTCCCCTACCCTCACCTTGTACTGTTACCATCCCTGGAGGAGAGAGAGGAGAGTTAACCAGAGAATGGTAGTCCCCTACCCTCACCTTGTACTGTTTAGTGGTGTTACCATCCCTGGAGGAGAGAGAGGAGAGTTAACCAGAGAATGGTAGTCCCCTACCCTCACCTTGTACTGTTACCATCCCTGGAGGAGAGAGAGGAGAGTTAACCAGAGAATGGTTGTCCCCTACCCTCACCTTGTACTGTTTAGTGCTGTTACCATCCCTGGAGGAGAGAGAGGAGAGTTAACCAGAGAATGGTTGTCCCCTACCCTCACCTTGTACTGTTTAGTGCTGTTACCATCCCTGGAGGAGAGAGAGGAGAGTTAACCAGAGAATGGTAGTCCCCTACCCTCACCTTGTACTGTTACCATCCCTGGAGGAGAGAGAGGAGAGTTAACCAGAGAATGGTTGTCCCCTACCCTCACCTTGTACTGTTACCATCCCTGGAGGAGAGAGAGGAGAGTTAACCAGAGAATGGTAGTCCCCTACCCTCACCTTGTACTGTTACCATCCATGGAGGAGAGAGAGGAGAGTTAACCAGAGAATGGTAGTCCCCTATCCTCACCTTGTACTGTTTAGTGGTGTTACCATCCCTGGAGGAGAGAGAGGAGAGTTAACCAGAGAATGGTAGTCCCCTACCCTCACCTTGTACTGTTACCATCCCTGGAGGAGAGAGGAGAGTTAACCAGAGAATGGTAGTCCCCTACCCTCACCTTGTACTGTTACCATCCCTGGAGGAGAGAGAGGAGAGTTAACCAGAGAATGGTAGTCCCCTACCCTCACCTTGTACTGTTTAGTGGTGTTACCATCCCTGGAGGAGAGAGAGGAGAGTTAACCAGAGAATGGTAGTCCCCTACCCTCACCTTGTACTGTTACCATCCCTGGAGGAGAGAGGGGAGAGTTAACCAGAGAATGGTAGTCCCCTACCCTCACCTTGTACTGTTACCATCCATGGAGGAGAGAGAGGAGAGTTAACCAGAGAATGGTAGTCCCCTATCCTCACCTTGTACTGTTTAGTGGTGTTACCATCCCTGGAGGAGAGAGAGGAGAGTTAACCAGAGAATGGTTGTCCCCTACCCTCACCTTGTACTGTTTAGTGCTGTTACCATCCCTGGAGGAGAGAGAGGAGAGTTAACCAGAGAATGGTAGTCCCCTACCCTCACCTTGTACTGTTACCATCCCTGGAGGAGAGAGAGGAGAGTTAACCAGAGAATGGTTGTCCCCTACCCTCACCTTGTACTGTTACCATCCCTGGAGGAGAGAGAGGAGAGTTAACCAGAGAATGGTAGTCCCCTATCCTCACCTTGTACTGTTACCATCCATGGAGGAGAGAGAGGAGAGTTAACCAGAGAATGGTAGTCCCCTATCCTCACCTTGTACTGTTACCATCCCTGGAGGAGAGAGGAGAGTTAACCAGAGAATGGTAGTCCCCTATCCTCACCTTGTACTGTTTAGTGGTGTTACCATCCCTGGAGGAGAGAGGAGAGTTAACCAGAGAATGGTAGTCCCCTACCCTCACCTTGTACTGTTACCATCCCTGGAGGAGAGAGAGGAGAGTTAACCAGAGAATGGTAGTCCCCTACCCTCACCTTGTACTGTTTAGTGGTGTTACCATCCCTGGAGGAGAGAGAGGAGAGTTAACCAGAGAATGGTAGTCCCCTACCCTCACCTTGTACTGTTACCATCCCTGGAGGAGAGAGAGGAGAGTTAACCAGAGAATGGTAGTCCCCTACCCTCACCTTGTACTGTTACCATCCCTGGAGGAGAGAGGGGAGAGTTAACCAGAGAATGGTAGTCCCCTACCCTCACCTTGTACTGTTACCATCCCTGGAGGAGAGAGAGGAGAGTTAACCAGAGAATGGTAGTCCCCTACCCTCACCTTGTACTGTTACCATCCCTGGAGGAGAGAGAGGAGAGTTAACCAGAGAATGGTAGTCCCCTACCCTCACCTTGTACTGTTTAGTGGTGTTACCATCCCTGGAGGAGAGAGAGGAGAGTTAACCAGAGAATGGTAGTCCCCTACCCTCACCTTGTACTGTTACCATCCCTGGAGGAGAGAGAGGAGAGTTAACCAGAGAATGGTAGTCCCCTACCCTCACCTTGTACTGTTTAGTGGTGTTACCATCCCTGGAGGAGAGAGAGGAGAGTTAACCAGAGAATGGTAGTCCCCTACCCTCACCTTGTACTGTTACCATCCCTGGAGGAGAGAGAGGAGAGTTAACCAGAGAATGGTAGTCCCCTACCCTCACCTTGTACTGTTTAGTGGTGTTACCATCCCTGGAGGAGAGAGAGGAGAGTTAACCAGAGAATGGTAGTCCCCTACCCTCACCTTGTACTGTTACCATCCCTGGAGGAGAGAGAGGAGAGTTAACCAGAGAATGGTAGTCCCCTACCCTCACCTTGTACTGTTTAGTGGTGTTACCATCCCTGGAGGAGAGAGAGGAGAGTTAACCAGAGAATGGTAGTCCCCTACCCTCACCTTGTACTGTTTAGTACTGTTACCATCCCTGGAGGAGAGAGGAGAGTTAACCAGAGAATGGTAGTCCCCTATCCTCACCTTGTACTGTTTAGTGGTGTTACCATCCCTGGAGGAGAGAGAGGAGAGTTAACCAGAGAATGGTAGTCCCCTATCCTCACCTTGTACTGTTTAGTGGTGTTACCATCCCTGGAGGAGAGAGAGGAGAGTTAACCAGAGAATGGTAGTCCCCTACCCTCACCTTGTACTGTTTAGTACTGTTACCATCCCTGGAGGAGAGAGGAGAGTTAACCAGAGAATGGTAGTCCCCTATCCTCACCTTGTACTGTTTAGTACTGTTACCATCCCTGGAGGAGAGAGAGGAGAGTTAACCAGAGAATGGTAGTCCCCTACCCTCACCTTGTACTGTTACCATCCCTGGAGGAGAGAGAGGAGAGTTAACCAGAGAATGGTAGTCCCCTACCCTCACCTTGTACTGTTACCATCCCTGGAGGAGAGAGAGGAGAGTTAACCAGAGAATGGTAGTCCCCTACCCTCACCTTGTACTGTTTAGTGCTGTTACCATCCCTGGAGGAGAGAGAGGAGAGTTAACCAGAGAATGGTAGTCCCCTACCCTCACCTTGTACTGTTACCATCCCTGGAGGAGAGAGAGGAGAGTTAACCAGAGAATGGTAGTCCCCTACCCTCACCTTGTACTGTTTAGTGGTGTTACCATCCCTGGAGGAGAGAGAGGAGAGTTAACCAGAGAATGGTAGTCCCCTACCCTCACCTTGTACTGTTACCATCCCTGGAGGAGAGAGAGGAGAGTTAACCAGAGAATGGTAGTCCCCTACCCTCACCTTGTACTGTTACCATCCCTGGAGGAGAGAGAGGAGAGTTAACCAGAGAATGGTAGTCCCCTACCCTCACCTTGTACTGTTTAGTGGTGTTACCATCCCTGGAGGAGAGAGAGGAGAGTTAACCAGAGAATGGTAGTCCCCTACCCTCACCTTGTACTGTTACCATCCCTGGAGGAGAGAGGAGAGTTAACCAGAGAATGGTAGTCCCCTATCCTCACCTTGTACTGTTTAGTGGTGTTACCATCCCTGGAGGAGAGAGGAGAGTTAACCAGAGAATGGTAGTCCCCTACCCTCACCTTGTACTGTTTAGTGGTGTTACCATCCCTGGAGGAGAGAGAGGAGAGTTAACCAGAGAATGGTTGTCCCCTACCCTCACCTTGTACTGTTACCATCCATGGAGGAGAGAGAGGAGAGTTAACCAGAGAATGGTAGTCCCCTACCCTCACCTTGTACTGTTACCATCCCTGGAGGAGAGAGAGGAGAGTTAACCAGAGAATGGTAGTCCCCTACCCTCACCTTGTACTGTTACCATCCCTGGAGGAGAGAGGAGAGTTAACCAGAGAATGGTAGTCCCCTACCCTCACCTTGTACTGTTACCATCCATGGAGGAGAGAGGGGAGAGTTAACCAGAGAATGGTAGTCCCCTACCCTCACCTTGTACTGTTTAGTGGTGTTACCATCCCTGGAGGAGAGAGAGGAGAGTTAACCAGAGAATGGTAGTCCCCTACCCTCACCTTGTACTGTTACCATCCCTGGAGGAGAGAGAGGAGAGTTAACCAGAGAATGGTAGTCCCCTACCCTCACCTTGTACTGTTTAGTGGTGTTACCATCCCTGGAGGAGAGAGAGGAGAGTTAACCAGAGAATGGTAGTCCCCTACCCTCACCTTGTACTGTTTAGTGGTGTTACCATCCCTGGAGGAGAGAGAGGAGAGTTAACCAGAGAATGGTAGTCCCCTACCCTCACCTTGTACTGTTACCATCCCTGGAGGAGAGAGAGGAGAGTTAACCAGAGAATGGTAGTCCCCTACCCTCACCTTGTACTGTTTAGTGGTGTTACCATCCCTGGAGGAGAGAGAGGAGAGTTAACCAGAGAATGGTAGTCCCCTACCCTCACCTTGTACTGTTTAGTGGTGTTACCATCCCTGGAGGAGAGAGAGGAGAGTTAACCAGAGAATGGTAGTCCCCTACCCTCACCTTGTACTGTTACCATCCCTGGAGGAGAGAGAGGAGAGTTAACCAGAGAATGGTAGTCCCCTACCCTCACCTTGTACTGTTACCATCCCTGGAGGAGAGAGAGGAGAGTTAACCAGAGAATGGTAGTCCCCTACCCTCACCTTGTACTGTTTAGTGGTGTTACCATCCCTGGAGGAGAGGGGAGAGTTAACCAGAGAATGGTAGTCCCCTATCCTCACCTTGTACTGTTACCATCCCTGGAGGAGAGAGAGGAGAGTTAACCAGAGAATGGTAGTCCCCTACCCTCACCTTGTACTGTTTAGTGGTGTTACCATCCCTGGAGGAGAGAGGGGAGAGTTAACCAGAGAATGGTAGTCCCCTACCCTCACCTTGTACTGTTACCATCCCTGGAGGAGAGAGAGGAGAGTTAACCAGAGAATGGTAGTCCCCTACCCTCACCTTGTACTGTTACCATCCCTGGAGGAGAGAGAGGAGAGTTAACCAGAGAATGGTAGTCCCCTACCCTCACCTTGTACTGTTACCATCCCTGGAGGAGAGAGGGGAGAGTTAACCAGAGAATGGTAGTCCCCTACCCTCACCTTGTACTGTTTAGTGGTGTTACCATCCCTGGAGGAGAGAGAGGAGAGTTAACCAGAGAATGGTAGTCCCCTACCCTCACCTTGTACTGTTTAGTGGTGTTACCATCCCTGGAGGAGAGAGAGGAGAGTTAACCAGAGAATGGTAGTCCCCTACCCTCACCTTGTACTGTTACCATCCCTGGAGGAGAGAGAGGAGAGTTAACCAGAGAATGGTAGTCCCCTATCCTCACCTTGTACTGTTTAGTGGTGTTACCATCCCTGGAGGAGAGAGAGGAGAGTTAACCAGAGAATGGTAGTCCCCTACCCTCACCTTGTACTGTTTAGTGGTGTTACCATCCCTGGAGGAGAGAGAGGAGAGTTAACCAGAGAATGGTAGTCCCCTACCCTCACCTTGTACTGTTTAGTGGTGTTACCATCCCTGGAGGAGAGAGAGGAGAGTTAACCAGAGAATGGTAGTCCCCTACCCTCACCTTGTACTGTTTAGTGGTGTTACCATCCCTGGAGGAGAGAGAGGAGAGTTAACCAGAGAATGGTAGTCCCCTACCCTCACCTTGTACTGTTACCATCCCTGGAGGAGAGAGAGGAGAGTTAACCAGAGAATGGTAGTCCCCTACCCTCACCTTGTACTGTTTAGTGGTGTTACCATCCCTGGAGGAGAGAGAGGAGAGTTAACCAGAGAATGGTAGTCCCCTACCCTCACCTTGTACTGTTACCATCCCTGGAGGAGAGAGGGGAGAGTTAACCAGAGAATGGTAGTCCCCTACCCTCACCTTGTACTGTTACCATCCCTGGAGGAGAGAGAGGAGAGTTAACCAGAGAATGGTAGTCCCCTACCCTCACCTTGTACTGTTACCATCCCTGGAGGAGAGAGAGGAGAGTTAACCAGAGAATGGTAGTCCCCTACCCTCACCTTGTACTGTTTAGTGGTGTTACCATCCCTGGAGGAGAGAGAGGAGAGTTAACCAGAGAATGGTAGTCCCCTACCCTCACCTTGTACTGTTACCATCCCTGGAGGAGAGAGAGGAGAGTTAACCAGAGAATGGTAGTCCCCTACCCTCACCTTGTACTGTTACCATCCCTGGAGGAGAGAGAGGAGAGTTAACCAGAGAATGGTAGTCCCCTACCCTCACCTTGTACTGTTTAGTGGTGTTACCATCCCTGGAGGAGAGAGAGGAGAGTTAACCAGAGAATGGTAGTCCCCTATCCTCACCTTGTACTGTTTAGTGGTGTTACCATCCCTGGAGGAGAGAGAGGAGAGTTAACCAGAGAATGGTAGTCCCCTACCCTCACCTTGTACTGTTTAGTGGTGTTACCATCCCTGGAGGAGAGAGGAGAGAGTTAACCAGAGAATGGTAGTCCCCTACCCTCACCTTGTACTGTTACCATCCCTGGAGGAGAGAGAGGAGAGTTAACCAGAGAATGGTAGTCCCCTATCCTCACCTTGTACTGTTTAGTGCTGTTACCATCCCTGGAGGAGAGAGGAGAGTTAACCAGAGAATGGTAGTCCCCTACCCTCACCTTGTACTGTTTAGTGCTGTTACCATCCCTGGAGGAGAGAGAGGAGAGTTAACCAGAGAATGGTAGTCCCCTACCCTCACCTTGTACTGTTTAGTGGTGTTACCATCCCTGGAGGAGAGAGAGGAGAGTTAACCAGAGAATGGTAGTCCCCTACCCTCACCTTGTACTGTTTAGTGCTGTTACCATCCCTGGAGGAGAGAGGAGAGTTAACCAGAGAATGGTAGTCCCCTACCCTCACCTTGTACTGTTACCATCCCTGGAGGAGAGAGGGGAGAGTTAACCAGAGAATGGTAGTCCCCTACCCTCACCTTGTACTGTTACCATCCCTGGAGGAGAGAGAGGAGAGTTAACCAGAGAATGGTAGTCCCCTACCCTCACCTTGTACTGTTACCATCCCTGGAGGAGAGAGAGGAGAGTTAACCAGAGAATGGTAGTCCCCTACCCTCACCTTGTACTGTTACCATCCCTGGAGGAGAGAGAGGAGAGTTAACCAGAGAATGGTAGTCCCCTACCCTCACCTTGTACTGTTACCATCCCTGGAGGAGAGAGAGGAGAGTTAACCAGAGAATGGTAGTCCCCTACCCTCACCTTGTACTGTTACCATCCCTGGAGGAGAGAGAGGAGAGTTAACCAGAGAATGGTAGTCCCCTACCCTCACCTTGTACTGTTACCATCCCTGGAGGAGAGAGAGGAGAGTTAACCAGAGAATGGTAGTCCCCTACCCTCACCTTGTACTGTTTAGTGGTGTTACCATCCCTGGAGGAGAGAGAGGAGAGTTAACCAGAGAATGGTAGTCCCCTACCCTCACCTTGTACTGTTTAGTACTGTTACCATCCCTGGAGGAGAGAGAGGAGAGTTAACCAGAGAATGGTAGTCCCCTACCCTCACCTTGTACTGTTACCATCCCTGGAGGAGAGAGAGGAGAGTTAACCAGAGAATGGTAGTCCCCTATCCTCACCTTGTACTGTTTAGTGGTGTTACCATCCCTGGAGGAGAGAGAGGAGAGTTAACCAGAGAATGGTAGTCCCCTACCCTCACCTTGTACTGTTACCATCCCTGGAGGAGAGAGAGGAGAGTTAACCAGAGAATGGTAGTCCCCTACCCTCACCTTGTACTGTTTAGTGGTGTTACCATCCCTGGAGGAGAGAGAGGAGAGTTAACCAGAGAATGGTAGTCCCCTACCCTCACCTTGTACTGTTACCATCCCTGGAGGAGAGAGAGGAGAGTTAACCAGAGAATGGTAGTCCCCTACCCTCACCTTGTACTGTTACCATCCCTGGAGGAGAGAGAGGAGAGTTAACCAGAGAATGGTAGTCCCCTACCCTCACCTTGTACTGTTACCATCCCTGGAGGAGAGAGAGGAGAGTTAACCAGAGAATGGTAGTCCCCTACCCTCACCTTGTACTGTTACCATCCCTGGAGGAGAGAGGAGAGTTAACCAGAGAATGGTAGTCCCCTACCCTCACCTTGTACTGTTTAGTGGTGTTACCATCCCTGGAGGAGAGAGAGGAGAGTTAACCAGAGAATGGTAGTCCCCTACCCTCACCTTGTACTGTTACCATCCCTGGAGGAGAGAGAGGAGAGTTAACCAGAGAATGGTAGTCCCCTACCCTCACCTTGTACTGTTACCATCCCTGGAGGAGAGAGGAGAGAGTTAACCAGAGAATGGTAGTCCCCTACCCTCACCTTGTACTGTTACCATCCATGGAGGAGAGAGGAGAGTTAACCAGAGAATGGTAGTCCCCTACCCTCACCTTGTACTGTTTAGTGGTGTTACCATCCCTGGAGGAGAGAGAGGAGAGTTAACCAGAGAATGGTAGTCCCCTATCCTCACCTTGTACTGTTTAGTGGTGTTACCATCCCTGGAGGAGAGGGGAGAGTTAACCAGAGAATGGTAGTCCCCTACCCTCACCTTGTACTGTTACCATCCCTGGAGGAGAGAGAGGAGAGTTAACCAGAGAATGGTAGTCCCCTACCCTCACCTTGTACTGTTACCATCCCTGGAGGAGAGAGGAGAGAGTTAACCAGAGAATGGTAGTCCCCTACCCTCACCTTGTACTGTTACCATCCATGGAGGAGAGAGGAGAGAGTTAACCAGAGAATGGTAGTCCCCTACCCTCACCTTGTACTGTTTAGTGGTGTTACCATCCCTGGAGGAGAGAGAGGAGAGTTAACCAGAGAATGGTAGTCCCCTACCCTCACCTTGTACTGTTACCATCCCTGGAGGAGAGAGAGGAGAGTTAACCAGAGAATGGTTGTCCCCTACCCTCACCTTGTACTGTTTAGTGCTGTTACCATCCCTGGAGGAGAGAGAGGAGAGTTAACCAGAGAATGGTTGTCCCCTACCCTCACCTTGTACTGTTTAGTGCTGTTACCATCCCTGGAGGAGAGAGAGGAGAGTTAACCAGAGAATGGTAGTCCCCTACCCTCACCTTGTACTGTTACCATCCCTGGAGGAGAGAGAGGAGAGTTAACCAGAGAATGGTAGTCCCCTACCCTCACCTTGTACTGTTACCATCCATGGAGGAGAGAGAGGAGAGTTAACCAGAGAATGGTAGTCCCCTATCCTCACCTTGTACTGTTTAGTGGTGTTACCATCCCTGGAGGAGAGAGGAGAGTTAACCAGAGAATGGTTGTCCCCTACCCTCACCTTGTACTGTTTAGTGCTGTTACCATCCCTGGAGGAGAGAGAGGAGAGTTAACCAGAGAATGGTAGTCCCCTACCCTCACCTTGTACTGTTACCATCCCTGGAGGAGAGAGGAGAGTTAACCAGAGAATGGTAGTCCCCTATCC
The DNA here is from genome assembly GCF_029448725.1 of Salvelinus fontinalis. Lineage (NCBI taxonomy): Eukaryota > Metazoa > Chordata > Actinopteri > Salmoniformes > Salmonidae > Salvelinus > Salvelinus fontinalis. The sequence goes on from NW_026600248.1 coordinate 170,591, forward strand.
TCACCTTGTACTGTTACCATCCCTGGAGGAGAGAGGAGAGTTAACCAGAGAATGGTAGTCCCCTACCCTCACCTTGTACTGTTTAGTACTGTTACCATCCCTGGAGGAGAGAGAGGAGAGTTAACCAGAGAATGGTAGTCCCCTACCCTCACCTTGTACTGTTACCATCCCTGGAGGAGAGAGAGGAGAGTTAACCAGAGAATGGTAGTCCCCTACCCTCACCTTGTACTGTTACCATCCCTGGAGGAGAGAGAGGAGAGTTAACCAGAGAATGGTAGTCCCCTACCCTCACCTTGTACTGTTACCATCCATGGAGGAGAGAGGAGAGTTAACCAGAGAATGGTAGTCCCCTACCCTCACCTTGTACTGTTACCATCCATGGAGGAGAGAGGAGAGTTAACCAGAGAATGGTAGTCCCCTATCCTCACCTTGTACTGTTACCATCCCTGGAGGAGAGAGGAGAGTTAACCAGAGAATGGTAGTCCCCTACCCTCACCTTGTACTGTTACCATCCATGGAGGAGAGAGAGGAGAGTTAACCAGAGAATGGTAGTCCCCTATCCTCACCTTGTACTGTTTAGTGGTGTTACCATCCCTGGAGGAGAGAGGAGAGTTAACCAGAGAATGGTAGTCCCCTACCCTCACCTTGTACTGTTACCATCCCTGGAGGAGAGAGAGGAGAGTTAACCAGAGAATGGTAGTCCCCTACCCTCACCTTGTACTGTTTAGTGGTGTTACCATCCCTGGAGGAGAGAGAGGAGAGTTAACCAGAGAATGGTAGTCCCCTACCCTCACCTTGTACTGTTACCATCCCTGGAGGAGAGAGAGGAGAGTTAACCAGAGAATGGTAGTCCCCTACCCTCACCTTGTACTGTTACCATCCCTGGAGGAGAGAGGAGAGTTAACCAGAGAATGGTAGTCCCCTACCCTCACCTTGTACTGTTACCATCCCTGGAGGAGAGAGAGGAGAGTTAACCAGAGAATGGTAGTCCCCTACCCTCACCTTGTACTGTTACCATCCCTGGAGGAGAGAGGGGAGAGTTAACCAGAGAATGGTAGTCCCCTACCCTCACCTTGTACTGTTACCATCCCTGGAGGAGAGAGAGGAGAGTTAACCAGAGAATGGTAGTCCCCTACCCTCACCTTGTACTGTTACCATCCCTGGAGGAGAGAGAGGAGAGTTAACCAGAGAATGGTAGTCCCCTACCCTCACCTTGTACTGTTACCATCCCTGGAGGAGAGAGAGGAGAGTTAACCAGAGAATGGTAGTCCCCTACCCTCACCTTGTACTGTTACCATCCCTGGAGGAGAGAGGAGAGTTAACCAGAGAATGGTAGTCCCCTACCCTCACCTTGTACTGTTACCATCCCTGGAGGAGAGAGGGGAGAGTTAACCAGAGAATGGTAGTCCCCTACCCTCACCTTGTACTGTTTAGTGGTGTTACCATCCCTGGAGGAGAGAGGAGAGTTAACCAGAGAATGGTAGTCCCCTACCCTCACCTTGTACTGTTACCATCCCTGGAGGAGAGAGAGGAGAGTTAACCAGAGAATGGTAGTCCCCTACCCTCACCTTGTACTGTTTAGTGGTGTTACCATCCCTGGAGGAGAGAGAGGAGAGTTAACCAGAGAATGGTAGTCCCCTACCCTCACCTTGTACTGTTACCATCCCTGGAGGAGAGAGAGGAGAGTTAACCAGAGAATGGTAGTCCCCTACCCTCACCTTGTACTGTTTAGTGGTGTTACCATCCCTGGAGGAGAGAGAGGAGAGTTAACCAGAGAATGGTAGTCCCCTACCCTCACCTTGTACTGTTACCATCCCTGGAGGAGAGAGAGGAGAGTTAACCAGAGAATGGTAGTCCCCTACCCTCACCTTGTACTGTTACCATCCCTGGAGGAGAGAGAGGAGAGTTAACCAGAGAATGGTAGTCCCCTACCCTCACCTTGTACTGTTACCATCCCTGGAGGAGAGAGAGGAGAGTTAACCAGAGAATGGTAGTCCCCTACCCTCACCTTGTACTGTTTAGTGCTGTTACCATCCCTGGAGGAGAGAGAGGAGAGTTAACCAGAGAATGGTAGTCCCCTACCCTCACCTTGTACTGTTACCATCCCTGGAGGAGAGAGAGGAGAGTTAACCAGAGAATGGTAGTCCCCTACCCTCACCTTGTACTGTTTAGTGGTGTTACCATCCCTGGAGGAGAGAGAGGAGAGTTAACCAGAGAATGGTAGTCCCCTACCCTCACCTTGTACTGTTACCATCCCTGGAGGAGAGAGAGGAGAGTTAACCAGAGAATGGTAGTCCCCTATCCTCACCTTGTACTGTTACCATCCCTGGAGGAGAGAGAGGAGAGTTAACCAGAGAATGGTAGTCCCCTACCCTCACCTTGTACTGTTACCATCCCTGGAGGAGAGAGAGGAGAGTTAACCAGAGAATGGTAGTCCCCTACCCTCACCTTGTACTGTTTAGTGGTGTTACCATCCCTGGAGGAGAGAGAGGAGAGTTAACCAGAGAATGGTAGTCCCCTACCCTCACCTTGTACTGTTACCATCCCTGGAGGAGAGAGGAGAGTTAACCAGAGAATGGTAGTCCCCTACCCTCACCTTGTACTGTTACCATCCCTGGAGGAGAGAGAGGAGAGTTAACCAGAGAATGGTAGTCCCCTACCCTCACCTTGTACTGTTTAGTGGTGTTACCATCCCTGGAGGAGAGAGAGGAGAGTTAACCAGAGAATGGTAGTCCCCTACCCTCACCTTGTACTGTTACCATCCCTGGAGGAGAGAGGAGAGTTAACCAGAGAATGGTAGTCCCCTACCCTCACCTTGTACTGTTACCATCCCTGGAGGAGAGAGAGGAGAGTTAACCAGAGAATGGTAGTCCCCTACCCTCACCTTGTACTGTTTAGTACTGTTACCATCCCTGGAGGAGAGAGAGGAGAGTTAACCAGAGAATGGTAGTCCCCTACCCTCACCTTGTACTGTTTAGTGGTGTTACCATCCCTGGAGGAGAGAGAGGAGAGTTAACCAGAGAATGGTAGTCCCCTACCCTCACCTTGTACTGTTTAGTGGTGTTACCATCCCTGGAGGAGAGAGAGGAGAGTTAACCAGAGAATGGTAGTCCCCTACCCTCACCTTGTACTGTTACCATCCCTGGAGGAGAGAGAGGAGAGTTAACCAGAGAATGGTAGTCCCCTACCCTCACCTTGTACTGTTTAGTGGTGTTACCATCCCTGGAGGAGAGAGAGGAGAGTTAACCAGAGAATGGTAGTCCCCTACCCTCACCTTGTACTGTTACCATCCCTGGAGGAGAGAGAGGAGAGTTAACCAGAGAATGGTAGTCCCCTACCCTCACCTTGTACTGTTTAGTGGTGTTACCATCCCTGGAGGAGAGAGGAGAGTTAACCAGAGAATGGTAGTCCCCTACCCTCACCTTGTACTGTTACCATCCCTGGAGGAGAGAGAGGAGAGTTAACCAGAGAATGGTAGTCCCCTACCCTCACCTTGTACTGTTACCATCCCTGGAGGAGAGAGAGGAGAGTTAACCAGAGAATGGTAGTCCCCTACCCTCACCTTGTACTGTTACCATCCCTGGAGGAGAGAGAGGAGAGTTAACCAGAGAATGGTAGTCCCCTACCCTCACCTTGTACTGTTTAGTGGTGTTACCATCCCTGGAGGAGAGAGAGGAGAGTTAACCAGAGAATGGTAGTCCCCTACCCTCACCTTGTACTGTTTAGTGGTGTTACCATCCCTGGAGGAGAGAGGGGAGAGTTAACCAGAGAATGGTAGTCCCCTACCCTCACCTTGTACTGTTACCATCCCTGGAGGAGAGAGAGGAGAGTTAACCAGAGAATGGTAGTCCCCTACCCTCACCTTGTACTGTTACCATCCCTGGAGGAGAGAGAGGAGAGTTAACCAGAGAATGGTAGTCCCCTACCCTCACCTTGTACTGTTACCATCCCTGGAGGAGAGAGGGGAGAGTTAACCAGAGAATGGTAGTCCCCTACCCTCACCTTGTACTGTTTAGTGGTGTTACCATCCCTGGAGGAGAGAGAGGAGAGTTAACCAGAGAATGGTAGTCCCCTACCCTCACCTTGTACTGTTTAGTGGTGTTACCATCCCTGGAGGAGAGAGAGGAGAGTTAACCAGAGAATGGTAGTCCCCTACCCTCACCTTGTACTGTTACCATCCCTGGAGGAGAGAGAGGAGAGTTAACCAGAGAATGGTAGTCCCCTACCCTCACCTTGTACTGTTTAGTGGTGTTACCATCCCTGGAGGAGAGAGAGGAGAGTTAACCAGAGAATGGTAGTCCCCTACCCTCACCTTGTACTGTTTAGTGGTGTTACCATCCCTGGAGGAGAGAGAGGAGAGTTAACCAGAGAATGGTAGTCCCCTACCCTCACCTTGTACTGTTTAGTGGTGTTACCATCCCTGGAGGAGAGAGAGGAGAGTTAACCAGAGAATGGTAGTCCCCTACCCTCACCTTGTACTGTTTAGTGGTGTTACCATCCCTGGAGGAGAGAGAGGAGAGTTAACCAGAGAATGGTAGTCCCCTACCCTCACCTTGTACTGTTACCATCCCTGGAGGAGAGAGGGGAGAGTTAACCAGAGAATGGTAGTCCCCTACCCTCACCTTGTACTGTTACCATCCCTGGAGGAGAGAGAGGAGAGTTAACCAGAGAATGGTAGTCCCCTACCCTCACCTTGTACTGTTACCATCCCTGGAGGAGAGAGAGGAGAGTTAACCAGAGAATGGTAGTCCCCTACCCTCACCTTGTACTGTTTAGTGGTGTTACCATCCCTGGAGGAGAGAGAGGAGAGTTAACCAGAGAATGGTAGTCCCCTACCCTCACCTTGTACTGTTACCATCCCTGGAGGAGAGAGAGGAGAGTTAACCAGAGAATGGTAGTCCCCTACCCTCACCTTGTACTGTTACCATCCCTGGAGGAGAGAGAGGAGAGTTAACCAGAGAATGGTAGTCCCCTACCCTCACCTTGTACTGTTTAGTGGTGTTACCATCCCTGGAGGAGAGAGGAGAGAGTTAACCAGAGAATGGTAGTCCCCTACCCTCACCTTGTACTGTTACCATCCCTGGAGGAGAGAGAGGAGAGTTAACCAGAGAATGGTAGTCCCCTACCCTCACCTTGTACTGTTACCATCCCTGGAGGAGAGAGAGGAGAGTTAACCAGAGAATGGTAGTCCCCTACCCTCACCTTGTACTGTTACCATCCCTGGAGGAGAGAGAGGAGAGTTAACCAGAGAATGGTAGTCCCCTACCCTCACCTTGTACTGTTTAGTGGTGTTACCATCCCTGGAGGAGAGAGAGGAGAGTTAACCAGAGAATGGTAGTCCCCTACCCTCACCTTGTACTGTTACCATCCCTGGAGGAGAGAGAGGAGAGTTAACCAGAGAATGGTAGTCCCCTACCCTCACCTTGTACTGTTACCATCCCTGGAGGAGAGAGAGGAGAGTTAACCAGAGAATGGTAGTCCCCTACCCTCACCTTGTACTGTTTAGTGGTGTTACCATCCCTGGAGGAGAGAGAGGAGAGTTAACCAGAGAATGGTAGTCCCCTACCCTCACCTTGTACTGTTACCATCCCTGGAGGAGAGAGAGGAGAGTTAACCAGAGAATGGTAGTCCCCTACCCTCACCTTGTACTGTTACCATCCCTGGAGGAGAGAGGAGAGTTAACCAGAGAATGGTAGTCCCCTATCCTCACCTTGTACTGTTACCATCCCTGGAGGAGAGAGGAGAGTTAACCAGAGAATGGTAGTCCCCTACCCTCACCTTGTACTGTTACCATCCCTGGAGGAGAGAGAGGAGAGTTAACCAGAGAATGGTAGTCCCCTATCCTCACCTTGTACTGTTACCATCCCTGGAGGAGAGAGAGGAGAGTTAACCAGAGAATGGTAGTCCCCTACCCTCACCTTGTACTGTTTAGTGGTGTTACCATCCCTGGAGGAGAGAGGAGAGTTAACCAGAGAATGGTAGTCCCCTACCCTCACCTTGTACTGTTACCATCCCTGGAGGAGAGAGAGGAGAGTTAACCAGAGAATGGTAGTCCCCTACCCTCACCTTGTACTGTTACCATCCCTGGAGGAGAGAGAGGAGAGTTAACCAGAGAATGGTAGTCCCCTACCCTCACCTTGTACTGTTACCATCCCTGGAGGAGAGAGAGGAGAGTTAACCAGAGAATGGTAGTCCCCTACCCTCACCTTGTACTGTTACCATCCCTGGAGGAGAGAGAGGAGAGTTAACCAGAGAATGGTAGTCCCCTACCCTCACCTTGTACTGTTACCATCCCTGGAGGAGAGAGAGGAGAGTTAACCAGAGAATGGTAGTCCCCTACCCTCACCTTGTACTGTTTAGTACTGTTACCATCCCTGGAGGAGAGAGAGGAGAGTTAACCAGAGAATGGTAGTCCCCTACCCTCACCTTGTACTGTTACCATCCCTGGAGGAGAGAGAGGAGAGTTAACCAGAGAATGGTAGTCCCCTACCCTCACCTTGTACTGTTACCATCCCTGGAGGAGAGAGAGGAGAGTTAACCAGAGAATGGTAGTCCCCTACCCTCACCTTGTACTGTTACCATCCCTGGAGGAGAGAGAGGAGAGTTAACCAGAGAATGGTAGTCCCCTACCCTCACCTTGTACTGTTTAGTGGTGTTACCATCCCTGGAGGAGAGAGAGGAGAGTTAACCAGAGAATGGTAGTCCCCTACCCTCACCTTGTACTGTTACCATCCCTGGAGGAGAGAGAGGAGAGTTAACCAGAGAATGGTAGTCCCCTATCCTCACCTTGTACTGTTACCATCCCTGGAGGAGAGAGAGGAGAGTTAACCAGAGAATGGTAGTCCCCTATCCTCACCTTGTACTGTTACCATCCCTGGAGGAGAGAGAGGAGAGTTAACCAGAGAATGGTAGTCCCCTACCCTCACCTTGTACTGTTACCATCCCTGGAGGAGAGAGAGGAGAGTTAACCAGAGAATGGTAGTCCCCTATCCTCACCTTGTACTGTTACCATCCCTGGAGGAGAGAGAGGAGAGTTAACCAGAGAATGGTAGTCCCCTACCCTCACCTTGTACTGTTTAGTGGTGTTACCATCCCTGGAGGAGAGAGAGGAGAGTTAACCAGAGAATGGTAGTCCCCTACCCTCACCTTGTACTGTTACCATCCCTGGAGGAGAGAGAGGAGAGTTAACCAGAGAATGGTAGTCCCCTACCCTCACCTTGTACTGTTACCATCCCTGGAGGAGAGAGAGGAGAGTTAACCAGAGAATGGTAGTCCCCTACCCTCACCTTGTACTGTTACCATCCCTGGAGGAGAGAGGGGAGAGTTAACCAGAGAATGGTAGTCCCCTACCCTCACCTTGTACTGTTACCATCCCTGGAGGAGAGAGAGGAGAGTTAACCAGAGAATGGTAGTCCCCTACCCTCACCTTGTACTGTTACCATCCCTGGAGGAGAGAGAGGAGAGTTAACCAGAGAATGGTAGTCCCCTACCCTCACCTTGTACTGTTACCATCCCTGGAGGAGAGAGGGGAGAGTTAACCAGAGAATGGTAGTCCCCTACCCTCACCTTGTACTGTTTAGTGGTGTTACCATCCCTGGAGGAGAGAGAGGAGAGTTAACCAGAGAATGGTAGTCCCCTACCCTCACCTTGTACTGTTTAGTGGTGTTACCATCCCTGGAGGAGAGAGAGGAGAGTTAACCAGAGAATGGTAGTCCCCTACCCTCACCTTGTACTGTTACCATCCCTGGAGGAGAGAGAGGAGAGTTAACCAGAGAATGGTAGTCCCCTACCCTCACCTTGTACTGTTTAGTGGTGTTACCATCCCTGGAGGAGAGAGAGGAGAGTTAACCAGAGAATGGTAGTCCCCTACCCTCACCTTGTACTGTTTAGTGGTGTTACCATCCCTGGAGGAGAGAGAGGAGAGTTAACCAGAGAATGGTAGTCCCCTACCCTCACCTTGTACTGTTTAGTGGTGTTACCATCCCTGGAGGAGAGAGAGGAGAGTTAACCAGAGAATGGTAGTCCCCTACCCTCACCTTGTACTGTTTAGTGGTGTTACCATCCCTGGAGGAGAGAGAGGAGAGTTAACCAGAGAATGGTAGTCCCCTACCCTCACCTTGTACTGTTTAGTGGTGTTACCATCCCTGGAGGAGAGAGAGGAGAGTTAACCAGAGAATGGTAGTCCCCTACCCTCACCTTGTACTGTTACCATCCCTGGAGGAGAGAGGGGAGAGTTAACCAGAGAATGGTAGTCCCCTACCCTCACCTTGTACTGTTACCATCCCTGGAGGAGAGAGAGGAGAGTTAACCAGAGAATGGTAGTCCCCTACCCTCACCTTGTACTGTTTAGTGGTGTTACCATCCCTGGAGGAGAGAGAGGAGAGTTAACCAGAGAATGGTAGTCCCCTACCCTCACCTTGTACTGTTTAGTGGTGTTACCATCCCTGGAGGAGAGAGAGGAGAGTTAACCAGAGAATGGTAGTCCCCTACCCTCACCATGTACTGTTTAGTGGTGTTACCATCCCTGGAGGAGAGAGAGGAGAGTTAACCAGAGAATGGTAGTCCCCTACCCTCACCTTGTACTGTTTAGTGGTGTTACCATCCCTGGAGGAGAGAGAGGAGAGTTAACCAGAGAATGGTAGTCCCCTACCCTCACCTTGTACTGTTACCATCCCTGGAGGAGAGAGAGGAGAGTTAACCAGAGAATGGTAGTCCCCTACCCTCACCTTGTACTGTTTAGTGGTGTTACCATCCCTGGAGGAGAGAGAGGAGAGTTAACCAGAGAATGGTAGTCCCCTACCCTCACCTTGTACTGTTACCATCCCTGGAGGAGAGAGGGGAGAGTTAACCAGAGAATGGTAGTCCCCTACCCTCACCTTGTACTGTTACCATCCCTGGAGGAGAGAGAGGAGAGTTAACCAGAGAATGGTAGTCCCCTACCCTCACCTTGTACTGTTTAGTGCTGTTACCATCCCTGGAGGAGAGAGGGGAGAGTTAACCAGAGAATGGTAGTCCCCTACCCTCACCTTGTACTGTTTAGTGGTGTTACCATCCCTGGAGGAGAGAGAGGAGAGTTAACCAGAGAATGGTAGTCCCCTACCCTCACCTTGTACTGTTACCATCCCTGGAGGAGAGAGAGGAGAGTTAACCAGAGAATGGTAGTCCCCTACCCTCACCTTGTACTGTTACCATCCCTGGAGGAGAGAGGAGAGTTAACCAGAGAATGGTAGTCCCCTACCCTCACCTTGTACTGTTACCATCCCTGGAGGAGAGAGGAGAGTTAACCAGAGAATGGTAGTCCCCTACCCTCACCTTGTACTGTTTAGTGGTGTTACCATCCCTGGAGGAGAGAGGGGAGAGTTAACCAGAGAATGGTAGTCCCCTACCCTCACCTTGTACTGTTACCATCCCTGGAGGAGAGAGAGGAGAGTTAACCAGAGAATGGTAGTCCCCTACCCTCACCTTGTACTGTTACCATCCCTGGAGGAGAGAGAGGAGAGTTAACCAGAGAATGGTAGTCCCCTACCCTCACCTTGTACTGTTACCATCCCTGGAGGAGAGAGGGGAGAGTTAACCAGAGAATGGTAGTCCCCTACCCTCACCTTGTACTGTTACCATCCCTGGAGGAGAGAGAGGAGAGTTAACCAGAGAATGGTAGTCCCCTACCCTCACCTTGTACTGTTTAGTGGTGTTACCATCCCTGGAGGAGAGAGAGGAGAGTTAACCAGAGAATGGTAGTCCCCTACCCTCACCTTGTACTGTTACCATCCCTGGAGGAGAGAGAGGAGAGTTAACCAGAGAATGGTAGTCCCCTACCCTCACCTTGTACTGTTACCATCCCTGGAGGAGAGAGAGGAGAGTTAACCAGAGAATGGTTGTCCCCTACCCTCACCTTGTACTGTTACCATCCCTGGAGGAGAGAGAGGAGAGTTAACCAGAGAATGGTAGTCCCCTACCCTCACCTTGTACTGTTTAGTGGTGTTACCATCCCTGGAGGAGAGAGAGGAGAGTTAACCAGAGAATGGTAGTCCCCTACCCTCACCTTGTACTGTTTAGTGGTGTTACCATCCCTGGAGGAGAGAGAGGAGAGTTAACCAGAGAATGGTAGTCCCCTACCCTCACCTTGTACTGTTTAGTGGTGTTACCATCCCTGGAGGAGAGAGAGGAGAGTTAACCAGAGAATGGTAGTCCCCTACCCTCACCTTGTACTGTTACCATCCCTGGAGGAGAGAGGAGAGAGTTAACCAGAGAATGGTAGTCCCCTACCCTCACCTTGTACTGTTACCATCCCTGGAGGAGAGAGGAGAGAGTTAACCAGAGAATGGTAGTCCCCTACCCTCACCTTGTACTGTTACCATCCCTGGAGGAGAGAGGGGAGAGTTAACCAGAGAATGGTAGTCCCCTACCCTCACCTTGTACTGTTACCATCCCTGGAGGAGAGAGAGGAGAGTTAACCAGAGAATGGTTGTCCCCTACCCTCACCTTGTACTGTTACCATCCCTGGAGGAGAGAGAGGAGAGTTAACCAGAGAATGGTAGTCCCCTACCCTCACCTTGTACTGTTTAGTGGTGTTACCATCCCTGGAGGAGAGAGAGGAGAGTTAACCAGAGAATGGTAGTCCCCTACCCTCACCTTGTACTGTTACCATCCCTGGAGGAGAGAGAGGAGAGTTAACCAGAGAATGGTAGTCCCCTACCCTCACCTTGTACTGTTTAGTGGTGTTACCATCCCTGGAGGAGAGAGAGGAGAGTTAACCAGAGAATGGTAGTCCCCTACCCTCACCTTGTACTGTTTAGTACTGTTACCATCCCTGGAGGAGAGAGAGGAGAGTTAACCAGAGAATGGTAGTCCCCTACCCTCACCTTGTACTGTTTAGTGCTGTTACCATCCCTGGAGGAGAGAGAGGAGAGTTAACCAGAGAATGGTAGTCCCCTACCCTCACCTTGTACTGTTACCATCCCTGGAGGAGAGAGGAGAGTTAACCAGAGAATGGTAGTCCCCTACCCTCACCTTGTACTGTTTAGTGGTGTTACCATCCCTGGAGGAGAGAGAGGAGAGTTAACCAGAGAATGGTAGTCCCCTACCCTCACCTTGTACTGTTACCATCCCTGGAGGAGAGAGAGGAGAGTTAACCAGAGAATGGTAGTCCCCTACCCTCACCTTGTACTGTTACCATCCCTGGAGGAGAGAGGGGAGAGTTAACCAGAGAATGGTAGTCCCCTACCCTCACCTTGTACTGTTTAGTGGTGTTACCATCCCTGGAGGAGAGAGGAGAGTTAACCAGAGAATGGTAGTCCCCTACCCTCACCTTGTACTGTTTAGTGCTGTTACCATCCCTGGAGGAGAGAGAGGAGAGTTAACCAGAGAATGGTAGTCCCCTACCCTCACCTTGTACTGTTACCATCCCTGGAGGAGAGAGGAGAGTTAACCAGAGAATGGTAGTCCCCTACCCTCACCTTGTACTGTTTAGTGGTGTTACCATCCCTGGAGGAGAGAGAGGAGAGTTAACCAGAGAATGGTAGTCCCCTACCCTCACCTTGTACTGTTACCATCCCTGGAGGAGAGAGAGGAGAGTTAACCAGAGAATGGTAGTCCCCTACCCTCACCTTGTACTGTTTAGTACTGTTACCATCCCTGGAGGAGAGAGAGGAGAGTTAACCAGAGAATGGTAGTCCCCTACCCTCACCTTGTACTGTTTAGTGCTGTTACCATCCCTGGAGGAGAGAGAGGAGAGTTAACCAGAGAATGGTAGTCCCCTACCCTCACCTTGTACTGTTACCATCCCTGGAGGAGAGAGAGGAGAGTTAACCAGAGAATGGTAGTCCCCTACCCTCACCTTGTACTGTTTAGTGGTGTTACCATCCCTGGAGGAGAGAGAGGAGAGTTAACCAGAGAATGGTAGTCCCCTACCCTCACCTTGTACTGTTACCATCCCTGGAGGAGAGAGAGGAGAGTTAACCAGAGAATGGTAGTCCCCTACCCTCACCTTGTACTGTTACCATCCCTGGAGGAGAGAGAGGAGAGTTAACCAGAGAATGGTAGTCCCCTACCCTCACCTTGTACTGTTTAGTGGTGTTACCATCCCTGGAGGAGAGAGAGGAGAGTTAACCAGAGAATGGTAGTCCCCTACCCTCACCTTGTACTGTTTAGTGGTGTTACCATCCCTGGAGGAGAGAGAGGAGAGTTAACCAGAGAATGGTAGTCCCCTACCCTCACCTTGTACTGTTTAGTGGTGTTACCATCCCTGGAGGAGAGAGAGGAGAGTTAACCAGAGAATGGTAGTCCCCTACCCTCACCTTGTACTGTTTAGTGGTGTTACCATCCCTGGAGGAGAGAGGGGAGAGTTAACCAGAGAATGGTAGTCCCCTACCCTCACCTTGTACTGTTACCATCCCTGGAGGAGAGAGAGGAGAGTTAACCAGAGAATGGTAGTCCCCTACCCTCACCTTGTACTGTTTAGTGCTGTTACCATCCCTGGAGGAGAGAGAGGAGAGTTAACCAGAGAATGGTAGTCCCCTACCCTCACCTTGTACTGTTACCATCCCTGGAGGAGAGAGAGGAGAGTTAACCAGAGAATGGTAGTCCCCTACCCTCACCTTGTACTGTTACCATCCCTGGAGGAGAGAGAGGAGAGTTAACCAGAGAATGGTAGTCCCCTACCCTCACCTTGTACTGTTACCATCCCTGGAGGAGAGAGAGGAGAGTTAACCAGAGAATGGTAGTCCCCTACCCTCACCTTGTACTGTTACCATCCCTGGAGGAGAGAGAGGAGAGTTAACCAGAGAATGGTAGTCCCCTACCCTCACCTTGTACTGTTTAGTGCTGTTACCATCCCTGGAGGAGAGAGAGGAGAGTTAACCAGAGAATGGTAGTCCCCTACCCTCACCTTGTACTGTTACCATCCCTGGAGGAGAGAGAGGAGAGTTAACCAGAGAATGGTAGTCCCCTACCCTCACCTTGTACTGTTTAGTGCTGTTACCATCCCTGGAGGAGAGAGAGGAGAGTTAACCAGAGAATGGTAGTCCCCTATCCTCACCTTGTACTGTTTAGTGGTGTTACCATCCCTGGAGGAGAGAGAGGAGAGTTAACCAGAGAATGGTAGTCCCCTACCCTCACCTTGTACTGTTACCATCCCTGGAGGAGAGAGAGGAGAGTTAACCAGAGAATGGTAGTCCCCTATCCTCACCTTGTACTGTTTAGTGGTGTTACCATCCCTGGAGGAGAGAGAGGAGAGTTAACCAGAGAATGGTAGTCCCCTACCCTCACCTTGTACTGTTTAGTGGTGTTACCATCCCTGGAGGAGAGAGGGGAGAGTTAACCAGAGAATGGTAGTCCCCTACCCTCACCTTGTACTGTTTAGTGGTGTTACCATCCCTGGAGGAGAGAGGGGAGAGTTAACCAGAGAATGGTAGTCCCCTACCCTCACCTTGTACTGTTTAGTGGTGTTACCATCCCTGGAGGAGAGAGAGGAGAGTTAACCAGAGAATGGTAGTCCCCTACCCTCACCATGTACTGTTACCATCCCTGGAGGAGAGAGAGGAGAGTTAACCAGAGAATGGTAGTCCCCTACCCTCACCTTGTACTGTTTAGTGGTGTTACCATCCCTGGAGGAGAGAGAGGAGAGTTAACCAGAGAATGGTAGTCCCCTACCCTCACCATGTACTGTTACCATCCCTGGAGGAGAGAGAGGAGAGTTAACCAGAGAATGGTAGTCCCCTATCCTCACCTTGTACTGTTACCATCCCTGGAGGAGAGAGAGGAGAGTTAACCAGAGAATGGTAGTCCCCTACCCTCACCTTGTACTGTTTAGTGGTGTTACCATCCCTGGAGGAGAGAGAGGAGAGTTAACCAGAGAATGGTAGTCCCCTACCCTCACCTTGTACTGTTACCATCCCTGGAGGAGAGAGAGGAGAGTTAACCAGAGAATGGTAGTCCCCTACCCTCACCTTGTACTGTTACCATCCCTGGAGGAGAGAGAGGAGAGTTAACCAGAGAATGGTAGTCCCCTATCCTCACCTTGTACTGTTACCATCCCTGGAGGAGAGAGGGGAGAGTTAACCAGAGAATGGTAGTCCCCTACCCTCACCTTGTACTGTTACCATCCCTGGAGGAGAGAGAGGAGAGTTAACCAGAGAATGGTAGTCCCCTACCCTCACCTTGTACTGTTACCATCCCTGGAGGAGAGAGAGGAGAGTTAACCAGAGAATGGTAGTCCCCTACCCTCACCTTGTACTGTTACCATCCCTGGAGGAGAGAGGGGAGAGTTAACCAGAGAATGGTAGTCCCCTACCCTCACCTTGTACTGTTACCATCCCTGGAGGAGAGAGAGGAGAGTTAACCAGAGAATGGTAGTCCCCTACCCTCACCTTGTACTGTTACCATCCCTGGAGGAGAGAGAGGAGAGTTAACCAGAGAATGGTAGTCCCCTACCCTCACCTTGTACTGTTTAGTGGTGTTACCATCCCTGGAGGAGAGAGAGGAGAGTTAACCAGAGAATGGTAGTCCCCTACCCTCACCTTGTACTGTTTAGTGGTGTTACCATCCCTGGAGGAGAGAGAGGAGAGTTAACCAGAGAATGGTAGTCCCCTACCCTCACCTTGTACTGTTACCATCCCTGGAGGAGAGAGAGGAGAGTTAACCAGAGAATGGTAGTCCCCTACCCTCACCTTGTACTGTTACCATCCCTGGAGGAGAGAGAGGAGAGTTAACCAGAGAATGGTAGTCCCCTACCCTCACCTTGTACTGTTACCATCCCTGGAGGAGAGAGGGGAGAGTTAACCAGAGAATGGTAGTCCCCTACCCTCACCTTGTACTGTTACCATCCCTGGAGGAGAGAGAGGAGAGTTAACCAGAGAATGGTAGTCCCCTACCCTCACCTTGTACTGTTTAGTACTGTTACCATCCCTGGAGGAGAGAGAGGAGAGTTAACCAGAGAATGGTAGTCCCCTACCCTCACCTTGTACTGTTTAGTGGTGTTACCATCCCTGGAGGAGAGAGAGGAGAGTTAACCAGAGAATGGTAGTCCCCTACCCTCACCTTGTACTGTTTAGTGGTGTTACCATCCCTGGAGGAGAGAGAGGAGAGTTAACCAGAGAATGGTAGTCCCCTACCCTCACCTTGTACTGTTACCATCCCTGGAGGAGAGAGAGGAGAGTTAACCAGAGAATGGTAGTCCCCTATCCTCACCTTGTACTGTTTAGTGGTGTTACCATCCCTGGAGGAGAGAGAGGAGAGTTAACCAGAGAATGGTAGTCCCCTACCCTCACCTTGTACTGTTTAGTGCTGTTACCATCCCTGGAGGAGAGAGAGGAGAGTTAACCAGAGAATGGTAGTCCCCTACCCTCACCTTGTACTGTTACCATCCCTGGAGGAGAGAGGAGAGTTAACCAGAGAATGGTAGTCCCCTATCCTCACCTTGTACTGTTTAGTGCTGTTACCATCCCTGGAGGAGAGAGAGGAGAGTTAACCAGAGAATGGTAGTCCCCTACCCTCACCTTGTACTGTTACCATCCCTGGAGGAGAGAGAGGAGAGTTAACCAGAGAATGGTAGTCCCCTATCCTCACCTTGTACTGTTTAGTGGTGTTACCATCCCTGGAGGAGAGAGAGGAGAGTTAACCAGAGAATGGTAGTCCCCTACCCTCACCTTGTACTGTTACCATCCCTGGAGGAGAGAGAGGAGAGTTAAGTAGTTTTAAAGTTTGATAGATCTGTAAAGTACAGAGTTTTAGTTTGGGGTGGCAGGTAAAGTGGTTTTAAGAGGAGGAGGAGAAGAGAGAGGAGAGTTTAAGAGGGCCAGTTTGAATCCCCGAGATGACTAGGTGAAAATTCTGTCGATGTGCCCAGCAAGGCACTTATCCCTAAATGATCCTGTTAGTGTGTCTCTATAAGAGTGTTCCTGTCTCTGCCTGAATGGACCTGGAGATAGTACCAGAACCACTATTCTCTGGTTCCTGTCTCTCTATCAGAGTGTCTGAATGGACCTGGAGATAGTACCAGAACCACTATTCTCTGGTTCCTGTCTCTCTATCAGAGTGTCTGAATGGACCTGGAGATAGTACCAGAACCACTATTCTCTGGTTCCTGTCTCTCCATCGGAGTGTCTGAATGGACCTGGAGATAGTACCAGAACCACTATTCTCTGGTTCCTGTCTCTCTATCAGAGTGTCTGAATGGACCTGGAGATAGTACCAGAACCACTATTCTCTGGTTCCTGTTCCTGTCTCTCTATCAGAGTGTCTGAATGGACCTGGAGATAGTACCAGAACCACTATTCTCTGGTTCCTGTCTCTCTATCAGAGTGTCTGAATGGACCTGGAGATAGTACCAGAACCACTATTCTCTGGTTCCTGTCAATTATCAGAGTGTCTGAATGGACCTGGAGATAGTACCAGAACCACTATTCTCTGGTTCCTGTTCCTGTCTCTCTATCAGAGTGTCTGAATGGACCTGGAGATAGTACCAGAACCACTATTCTCTGGTTCCTGTTCCTGTCTCTCTATCAGAGTGTCTGAATGGACCTGGAGATAGTACCAGAACCACTATTCTCTGGTTCCTGTTCCTGTCTCTCTATCAGAGTGTCTGAATGGACCTGGAGATAGTACCAGAACCACTATTCTCTGGTTCCTGTCTCTCTATCAGAGTGTCTGAATGGACCTGGAGATAGTACCAGAACCACTATTCTCTGGTTCCTGTTCCTGTCTCTCTATCAGAGTGTCTGAATGTATCTGGAGATAGTACCAGAACCACTATTCTCTGGTTCCTGTCTCTCTATCAGAGTGTCTGAATGGACCTGGAGATAGTACCAGAACCACTATTCTCTGGTTCCTGTTCCTGTCTCTCTATCAGAGCGTCTGAATGGACCTGGAGATAGTACCAGAACTACTATTCTCTGGTTCCTGTCTCTCTATCA